>NW_023664571.1:10000-12500 GCF_015228065.2 Penaeus monodon
TACTTTTTTGGTATTATTTCGTCCATGTGAAGAAAGTGTTCAAAATCAATGAGCAAATCTTTCTTGTTCCTGGACATGTATTCCTTCCATGTGATCGCGATTCTGGAGTGATCGAGCGGCAGAAACGTAGGACGGCTGTCGTGTACAGTCCGAAAGGGTGGTTCTCTTCTTGAGACTGTTAGTGATACGTACGACTCAGCGATCTTTGTAAATATTAGGCCAGTGAAAGAAAAGTTATCATTCCGACCAAACGCCATCGACGGAACAAAACTAAAACTTCAGAAAGCCTTGGGGATAAAGATCGACACAGAAGTCCTTGGAAATTGTAAGTCGCATACACTCACAAGCCGGACGAAGCTTGGCAGGAGGTGACCATCAGTCTGAGAGATACCATTGTTTCTATTGAGCTACGCAGCCTCTACACACCTGCAGAGCTGGAGGACCTACGAAATCTAAGTTCATACCGTACATATATACATATCTATGTCTATCTATCTATCTAACTATTTATGTATATATACACACATGTATGTATTATGTGTGTGTATATATATGTATATATACATATATATGTATATATGTGTATATATACATACACATTCACACACAACCCACACACACCCCCAAACACACAAACACACACATACACCCCACCACACTCACACCACACCACACAACACACACCACACACCCCACACACACACCCCACACACACACACACAACACACAACACACACACACACACCACACACACCACACACACACACATATATATATGTATATATATATATATATATATATATATATATATATATACATATATATATTGTGTGTGTGTGTGTGTGTGTCTGTGTGTGTGTGTGTGTGTGTGTGTATGTATATATATATATATATATATATATATATATATATATATGTATATATATATTATGTTGCATGTATAACACACACCCCACACACACACACACCCCACACCCCACACACACACAGTCACACACACCACACACACACACACACACACACACACAAAACACACACACACACACACACACACACACACACACACACACACACACACACACACATATATAATAATATATATATATATATATATATATATATATATATATATATATATATATATATATTATCTATCTATCTATCTATCTATCTATCTATATCTCTCTCTCTCTCTCTCTCTCTCTCTCTCTCTCTCTCTCTCGCCCTATATATATATATATATATATATATATATATATATATATAATTTAAAATATATATATATATATTATATATATAAAACACATACACACACGCACATACAGACATACATATATTAATACATATATACATAATTATACAACGTATGTGTGTGTGTGTGTGTTTATGTATTCATGCAGAACTTACTAAATCCCAGAAGATTCATGCAACCGTGACAGCTCGTAACAAAAGTGAGAATTCTCTATCAATTTTCTATACAATGTTGCACGAATTTCTCAAGTAATTGTGTTTGCATCGCAGTTTGAGTTCCGAATGGATCCGTGAAAAAAGTTTCGTCCAAATTGCAATTTTGTTGTCTCTAGCCAAAATAGAGCTATCTTACAAAGGGATTTACGTTTGCCCATTGAATGCCTAACGAGGTGGAGAGAGGGTGGAAGGGGGGAGGAAGATGATGGAGCAAAGTGGATGGAGGGGGAGGGGCAAGGATAGATGGGGAGGAGAGAGCATAAGGAGGAGAGAGGAGAGAGGATGGGGTGAGAGAGGGTGTGGAAACGAGAGAGGAGAGGGGTGAGGAGATAGGATGGGGAGAGGAGAAAAGAGATAGAGGCGGAGAGAGGATAGGGAGGGTTTAGGAGGGAGGGAAGGGAGATGGAAGATAGGAGAGGAAGAACATGGGGAGGGAGATGAGGAAAGAGACAGGATGGGGAGGGGAGATAGGGGAGGAGAGTGGTGATGAGGAGGCGAGAGGATGGGGAGGGGAGAGGCCTTACAGACCTTGGGCGACACAGCCCAGTTTGGGAACCAGTGGCTTTTATTTCACTTTATTTTACTCTTATTTTTCTCTTCTTCTTCATCGTCGATGTTATTTCTGTATACAGTTATTCCTATAACTGCTGGATCGTTAAACTAGGACGATTTGTAGATCTCAGATTTAGCCCTCACCGTGTTCGAATTTAACAAAGTGACATACACACGCACATAAATGGCAGGCGCGTTGTTCCCATGGGCAAGGAACAGTTAATAAATACTTTTTTTTTTTTTTTTTTACAAAACGGCTAAATGAATTTGTATACTAAATTAGGTTTTACTTGTGAAATACATCTTTGTGTTTAATCTTTTTTTCAATTTTAAGCACACCAAAAAAAGGGTGTGTCTTTGCATGCCCCGATAGTAGATGATAGGGGGGGGATGGTGTATATATGGGGAAGGAAAAGGGGAAGGGAGAGGAGGAGGGCGCAAAGGAGACGGAAGGAACAGGAAGGAAGGTGGATAGGGGGAA
>NW_023664572.1:5000-13677 GCF_015228065.2 Penaeus monodon
ATATATAATACATACATACATACATACATATGTATATATACATTACATTCTATAATATAGATATATATATGATATATATATAATATATATATCTATATTATATATATATATATATATACACACACATATATATATATACATACATATACGTATATCTATGGGATATAATACATCAAACAACCACATGAATATATCCGTATAGATATATATGCTAATCATATACAGGTATAGATACACATATATAATACATATATATATATATATATATATATATATATATAATAGATGTACTATATATATATATATTATATATGCGCTGCCGCAATGGTTCCAGTGGTGAGACACTGGACTCCGGCATAATGGTCCGAGTTCAATTCCTCGCCGCGCAGTCGTAAAAAATGGCCTGCGCTCTGACTGCCTCGTTCGAGCGCTCTCACAAGCGCGGAAAACGACAGTCGCCTTGAGAAATTGAACGCAGATGTCGTAGGGAAGTCGCCGCCGTGGCATAGGTGTTAACGCCGAAACCGCGGTTGATTAGGAAGGGCATCCACTCAGGCCAAAGGTAGATGCCAAAGAACCTCTCAAATAATGAAGATGAGAGAGGGCCGCTTCCTGCAGTGGGAATAAATGGCTGTTTGAAAGAAAAGAAAAGAAAAAAAAGAAGAAGAAAAAAAATAAATATATAAATATATATATATGTGGTGTGTGTGTTGTGTGTGTGTGTGTGTAATACCACACACACAAAACACACACACACAAACACACACACACACACACAAACACACACACACACACAAACACACACACACACATATAATATTATATATAATATATATACACGCACACACACACACACACACACACCACACACACACACACACATATATCTATATATATATATATATATATATATATATATAATATATATATTATGTGTGTGTGTTGTGGGTGTGTGTGTGGTTGGTCGTGCTGTGTTTGAATATATTAGAGAGAGAGTTTATAGATATTTATATAATATATATATATAGAATATATATATCTATATACTATATATATATGCATATATATATATATATATATATATATATAGTAGATATATATATAGAGAGATATATATAATATAGATATACTATAGAGAGCATAAGGGACAGAAACGACTCCACTCACGTACGTACAGAGGGTGTAAACAGGAAGTAGGTTAATTAAATGAAAAACCGGAAAAACGCAATCGATTTACGTAAACCAATGACCGTAACCGCAATGTGATTAACGTTAATCAATACCGCAACCGGAAATCAGTATCATAGTTAATGAGTTTAGCAGCACAACCAGACTACCTTATGGTCGTGATGCACATTATAGCAGAAAGGAGGCATAACTAAGTGATTATCATAATCAATGATGATTAATTAATCGACTCTAATGATATCTTGTCCTCCTCCCGCCAATTAACAGGCGACTGGACAGAACGCCTCACCTTAGCCTCACAACAGGTTAATGACCGCGGGAAGTGATTAACGCAATCAAGACCGTAACCAGCTCATATCAATGACCGTAACCAAAATCATTAGTCAAACACCTGGAGGACTCCACTACCCTTCTCTCTGAAACCATATGCCAGGTACCACAGATGAGCCTACCCCAACACTCTTAACCAAACCCCACCCCACCACCACCTCTTCCATACCTCCCACCCCGCACCGCAATAATTCATCATGTTTAAAACTATGTACCTGTCTCGATAATTAACCCAGTTACACACACGGAGTGATCACCCCTCTAATGAATGAGGCAATCATAATCCAACCCATGCCAGGTGTCACAGAATGACCCTCTCCCCTCCACCTGGATCGAGAGAATTGACCCTGTTTACAGACGATGTGACCACCCCTCTAATGATTTCATCGTGGTATGAACTTCGTACCTGGATAGAGAAATTGACCATGTTACAGACAAGTGACCACACCTCTAATGAATGAAACTGTCATAATCAATACAACCCTAACGCACTCCCCCCCGTCCGTCCCACCTACCCCCATCAGTCGGTCACACAACGTGTCTGCAATGACCCAATAATTACCGTTCGTCCCTCGTCGTGACCGGTATAGGATACAATTAAATGAAAAGGATTATAAACGCGAGGTGTACAGCGTTAATGACGCGGAAAGTGATAACGCAATCAATGACTGTACCCAAGAATCATTAGTTAATGATGTCAAACACACACGAGTGATCACCCCTCCTAATGAATGAGGCAATCATAATCAACACAATGCAGGTGTCACAGTGATCCCACCCCACCACCCTCTTTCCATACAGTCCCCACCCCACCCCCGCATATTCACCATGTTTAAAACTTGTACCTGGATCGAGAATGACCTGTTAACAGACGAATGAATCATCCTTTCCTAATTAATCAATAATCCATAAAGTCCCTTAAAGGTGTCTAATACACCACCTAAGGGTTCCTATCACCCTCCCATCCTCCTCTCCAAACCAAACACCTTTCTTCCTACCGCCCTGCCCTCTATTCCTCCATACCCAAGCAATAATAGTAAGAAAAGAGCAAACAAAAACAAAATCACAAGTCTTACTTAAGGAGATAATACACGTCCTGCACTGAACGTGCTGAGTGATCACCCCTCCTAATGAATGATGCAACAAATCCAACCCGATGCCAGGTGTCACTGATGACCCACTCCCTCATTCTCACCACTCTTCCCATCCACACCCCACACCACCGCAATATTCATTGTGTGAACTTTGGTACCGGATCGAGAAATGAACCCTGTTACAACGAGTGACCACCCCGCCTAATGAACGAAACTGTCATAATCAATAACCCTAACGCCCTCCCTCCCTCCCCCCCACCCCCATCAGGTCGGTCACCAAACAGGTGTTCGCTAATGACCAATAATTACCGTTCTGTCCCGTCGGAACCGGGATAAGAAATACCAATTAACTGAAAAGGATTATAAAACGTGTGTACATATCTTACTTTTATTTCATTTCATCACACAATACACACACACACAACAGACACCACACACCACACACAACACACACCACACACACACACACACACCACACAACACACACACACACACACAAATATTGCAAGGTCGAATTACAAAAGATACATCTATCGTCTGCAGAAAGACTTTCGTCCTCAACCATATTTTGCATGCATAATATAACCAAAGATGCAACTCTAATAAGATATGTCAACAGAAATGTCTTAAACTCCGGGAACGGATTGATAACTTGCGAACTTCCTCTCTTTCTTTTAACGTTTATACTAGTCGTTTAAATCCAAAGCATCTTCATAAATAAAAATACAATTCAGTTGAAAAGGATCCTGCAAACTCTGGTTGTACCCAACATGCCTTTAATATGACTTCAAGCTTACACAAACACGGTCCAACAGGTGATAACACACAATAAGATAAAAATAACAGGCTTATATTTTTGTGTAATGTAAATGCGATAAACTACCATACGCACGTTGAAAATGCAGGCTATACAACAGGTTAACCATTAATATAACAGGTGAAACCCTAATAAGAATAACAACAGAAATTTCTAAACTTCGACGGACGATGATAAGCTATCTTTACATCCCAAAGGCATCTTTCTAATTAAAAAACAATTCACTCAAAAGGATCATGAAACTCTTGTTGTACTCAAAAGGTCTTATTATGACTTTCACAAAACACAATCCAACAGGCGTAATACAAATAAAATGAAAATATCAAGTTAAATTTCTGTGTAAATGTTAAATGCGTAACAATATCTGATAAGTTTGAAAATTAAGGTTTATACCAACAGTTTTAAATTACCAACAGGTTGAAAAGTCACCGGGTTTTATGTAATTTAGAGAGCATTATAGGGTGTTCAATGCATCTGTGCGAGACCAAAGACGGTTTCCCCATCTAGTCAATCTGAACAGTAATTATCTACCAACTAGGACCACCACCTATCCCCACGTGCTGAACCAGTTATGTTTTGCCAATTAACTCCAAGGGCAATGCCAGTAGATTTCCTAAAATGTCACGCCTCAGCTCTCAATTTTTGGTACATCTACATGCAAACTAGGAAATATGTTCAGCTTTCCCATATGTATAACTCTGGCTACGCCAATACAGTGCATTCTCTTCTGATATAAAAAAGGACAGAGGTAAACACGATTAGGGATCCTCTGTTATATGATGTATAAGAAAAAAGATGAATTTGAACAGAAGGGGGTGGACTAGCTTTTCAGTAATTATCCCCCTCCCACCAAAATTGTCATATAGTACCTACCTAACAAGTATATACGAAGAAAAGGAATAGCAACGGAACACTAATGTTGGACTATAGTTTCATTCATATAGCAAATATGTTGTTTGTCTCTACAAGAACGGAAAAATCTTGTAAAAAGACACAAATAAACCTTGCCGACGGGAAATAATCCAACTAAACTTTACTTATCGATTTCCTTGACATGCCTTCCACCCAGTCTACAAATATTCTATAAGAGCGGGGGGATAGATAAGTTGCTACTTTAAGCGGACTACGATTGTTGATTATTGTAGTTTCATTATTAGCAAAAATATGTTTTTGTTCCTACAAGAACGGTGAAAAAAATATTATAAAAGGACACAAATGCACCTTGCCAACGGGTATCCATTCAACCAAACTTACTTCTCGATTTCCCCGGTCATTGCCTTTTCACAAATATGCAAGCACGAGATGGAAGCTAGAGAAGTTGTTATCTTAAGAGACGCTCACCCTCACCGCCGACCTGGTGAATTACTTATCGGGGGAAAAGTACATTATGATTTATGACAGTTTTATTCAGTTAGGAGGGGTGGTCACTCGTCTGTCAACAGGTCAATTCTCGATCCAGGTACAAGTTCAGACACGATGAATCATTAGGAGGTGGTCACCGTCTGTAACAGGGTCAATTCTCGATCCAGGTACAAGTTCCAAACCCGAGAATCATTAGGAGGGAGGTCACTCGTCCGTAACAGGGTCAATTCTCGATCCTAGGTGGAGGGGAGGAGGGTCTCTGTGAACCACCTGGCATTGGGTGGATTATGATGCCATTCATTAGGAGGGGGTCACTCGTTGTGTGTAACTGGGTAATATCGATACAGGTAAAGTTTAAACATGAGTGGAATATTGCGGCTGGGGGGTGGGAGGGATGGAAGAGGGTGGTGGTGGTGGGGTTGGGGTAAGAGGGTGGGGGGAGGGATCACTGTGGTACCTGGCATATGGTTTCAGAGAGAAGGGAGGGGTGAGTCCTCCAGTGTGGCTAATGATTTGGTTACTGTCAGTGATTAATGATTTGGTTACGGTCATTGATGCCGTTATCAACTTTCCGCGGTCATAACCTGTTGGATGCGTAGGTGAGGCTTCTGTCCAGTCGCCTATTGGAGAGGAGAGTAGGGGACAGATATCATTAGAGCGTTAATGATTTCCAGTCCGATCATTGATTTGGATAATCACTTAATTATGCCTACTTTCGCTATGATGCGCCATGAAACGATCGTAAGGTAGTATGGTGTGCATGCTGAAATCATTAACTATGATTAATGATTCGGTTACGGGCATTGGATTTACGTTAATCACTTGCGGTTACGGTCATTGGTTCAGTAAATCGATGCGGTTCCCGGTTTTCATTAACCTACCTTCCGTGTTACACCTCATGTACGTACGTGAGTGGAGTCGTCTGTCCCTTATTGCATCTACTTATATATATATATATATATATAATATATAGATATATATCATATATATATATAATATAATATATAATATATGTATATAATATATATCTCCTCTAAAATATATTCACACACATTAACACACACATATAGATATGTGTTGTGGTATGTGTTTGTATATATGTATATATTATATAATATATTATATATATAATATATAGATATATATATATATAAACTTCTCTCTAGATGTATATTCACACCCACACACACCATTAAATAATAGGGGTGTGGGTGGTATTTGTTATATATATATATGATAGATAAAAAGATATATAATATATATATAGATCTATTAGATATATATATATATATAAAACTCTCTCTCTAAATATATATACCACACATCCACCCACACACTATATTATGTGTGTGAGTGGTTTGACTATATATATATATATATATATATATATATATATATATATATATATAATATATATATACATAATATAGGTATGTGTGTGTGGTGT
The DNA here is from genome assembly GCF_015228065.2 of Penaeus monodon. Classification (NCBI taxonomy): domain Eukaryota; kingdom Metazoa; phylum Arthropoda; class Malacostraca; order Decapoda; family Penaeidae; genus Penaeus; species Penaeus monodon. Next base: position 11,239 of record NW_023664572.1, read on the forward strand.
GTGTGTGGTGTGTGTGGTGTGTGTGTGTGTGTGTGTGTGTGTGTGTGGTGTGTATGCATATATATGCATATACATATGCAGTTATATCTATATATATATATAATATATATATATATTATATAATTTAGTATATATATCATATATATACATATCTATATGTTATGTGTGTGAGTGTGTGTGTGGTGTGTGGTGTGTGGTGTGTGTGTTGTGTATGTGTGGAATATATATTTAGAAGAGGAGTTTATATTATCGTATAAATATATAATATATATATATATATAATATATATATAATAGTAATATAAGTTATATACAAAAGTATATGTGTGTGTGTGTGTGGTGTGTGGTGTGTGTGCGTGGGTGTGTTTGTATCTTTTTCGTCTCCTTCTCTGCAGTTGAAACTATTTCTGTAGCGCCAGTAATTTTCTTTTCCATTTAAGACATTTTAAATTTTTCTAATTAACCCGCTTGAGGACGCGAGTAGTTCCAAGCGTCCTTCACTTCGCAACTTTCCTTCAGTCTCTTTCTGCCTTTCACTTAAGTCTGTTTTGTGTCCTACTTTAACAGCTTTTTCACCCATTTCTATTTGTTTTTTTTCTGCGTCCCTTTCTTGTGTTTCTCTTTGGGATGGTTCCTTTTCTCGTTCCTCTGTTTGTGTCCTTTGTTCGGTTTTTCTCGGCGGTTTTTATTTTTGTTGTTGTTGTTGTTTTTGTTTGTTTGTTTTTTGCTGTTGCTGTTGCTGTTGCTGTTGTTTGTTGTTGTTTTTTATTTTTTTTTTTTTTTTTTTTTTTTTTTTGTATCCAAGTCCAGTTTTATATCTTCATCTACCCTTCCTGTAGTTTTATATTCGTCCTCTTTTCTGACTCTCTTTCGTTTTTTCTCCGTTGACTTTATTTCTTTCATGTCTTTTTATTTTTCTGTATAACGTTTCTTTCCGCCCTCTTCTTACCCTCTCCCCTTTCCCATTCACGCCTTTTCCTGGTCCTTTCATTTTCGTTTTCATGCGAAAACTTATTCTATGTGTGACTGCTGTTGTACATTACATTAAGTGTGTAGAGATTGTGAAGCAAGTAAATGTGTATTTTATTCATTTTGCGTTCCTGTTAAGGGAGATTGTTTCAGAGCGAAATTCTTTTGCGTTGAGTTACATTTATTTCTCTTCATGTAGTATTTCTGGATTTTGAGATATCATTTAGGTAACAGTTTAGTTTAGTCCTTTATTTAAAACCCTGGCTAACTGCATCGGCGTAGGTAAGCTGTGGTACATTTGATGCATGGTCATAACATCATATAATGGTAATACATTCGAATTTTAAGCTATAGCATCATTATGATAAGTAATATATCAGTTTTAAAAGGGAAAAGGGAAAAATTACTCAGTCCTTTATCTACTCATCTGCCAACCGTCGTACCCTTTGGGGGTGGAAAGGTGGGGAAACACCTCATGCTAGGTGGTCTGAAAGCCTGTAACACATGGTACTCTGAGTATAATGTACAAGTTGTTCGCTTATTCTTCTTTACACAGTTTACACTGTACAATGGAGTGGTCTCTAATTGATTTGACACACGTGGTATTTATGTATAATGTTCCTTCTTGAACAGAAGGTAAATTAAGTTCTGTTCTCATCTTCACAATCCTTGCTGCTCTAGGGCCACCAAGAATAATCTGACGGTTTGACATCGATTCTCCTCGTTCGTTCATTTAGCACTAAAGGTAACACTATCATCACGACAATGACAGTTCCTTTTAATTGTTTCCATGTCCTGTTTTTAGCGTCTATATTTCTTTATTAAGTTGTTCTTTCCAGAGCTTTCCCTTTTCTTTAAAAGTTCAAGCACATATATGTCGCCTTGGTCAGCTGGCGTACGCCACTGTCACGTAGTTGTGCGGGGGATTCCCCAAACCAGGCCTGCGATCATCCCTGCCTGAGGGTGAGGGACGGTTGCCTCGGCTGGCGCCCGGGGAGGGAGGGGGAGCGTTGTCTTTAATTCAGAGAGTGTGGTATTTAAGCCGAGAACACCCTCCGTGAGTATCAGCATCATCTTTTTCACCTTCTCCTCCAGCTGCGTAACCCTGTCGCGTAGTTTCGTGGTCTCTGCACCCCCCTTCGCCGGTAGCCGCAGGAAGTCCCCTGCGGCTGGGGACGTCCCCACAGGGCAAAGGTCCGGGCGCTTTGGGCCCCGGGTTGGGTTTGGGGGGGCCGCGCCGGTCACTCGCGTCGGTGCTGGTATCACAGGGAGTGGAGGGAATGGCCAGTGTCAGGCAGTAGCCTCTGTCATCCAAGCCTAAAGCATGATGAGACAAAGGATATAATGAAAAGTGGAAATCAAAACCGTAGACTTTGCACAAACACTATTCTGATATAACTCCTTTGGAAATAACGGTGGTGACTGTACAGTTGATTTAAATTAGTCATACAATTTCTGTCCTCAATCTTTC
>NW_023664573.1:2500-10000 GCF_015228065.2 Penaeus monodon
TTTTAAAATATATATAAATATTAAAAAAATATAATTATATATAATATATATAATATATATATATATATATATATATTATAAGTTGTTTTTGATTTTTATTTTTTTTTTGTTTTTTTGTTTTTTATATTATTTAAAAAATTTTTATATTAAATATATAATATATTAAAATTAAAATATATAATATAATTGTTTTTTTTTTTTTTTTTTTTTTTTTTTTTTTTTATGTGTGTGTTGTGTGGTGTTGTGGGGTTTGGTGTTTGTGTGTGTGTGTGTTGTTTTTTTTTAATAATTTTTATATATAAAATTTTTTATAAAATAAAATTTATATTATATATATATATATAAATTATATATATATTTAAAAGGGTTTTTAAAGTATTATATAAAATATTTATATATAATATATATTATATATATAATATAATTATTATAGTATCCCTTATTATATTTTTTAAAATCTATATATATCTATATTATAACTATATATTATATTATATTTTAAAATATATTTTCTATTTATATTTTAAATATAATTTCTAATTATTATACTATTTTAATTTCCGTGGGGTGTTTGTGTATATGTTTGGAGAAAAAAGAGAAAGAATATAATTATTATATATAGGGTTGGTTTTGTGTTTTTTTATGTGTCCTGCATATGTGAAGTGTTAAATGGGGGTGGGTTAGTGGGGGGTGTATTTGTTATCCCAAAACAAAAAACACACACAGAAAACCCCCAAAAAACCCCAACACACACAAAACACCAAAACCAGTTACACACACAAAACCGCACACACCCCCAAAAACACACAAAATACATACATATTTGAACCCACAACCACACACAACCCCACAAACACACAAAAACACACACACAACACCACACAAAAACACCACACACACAAAAAACCACAAAAAATTTTATATATATATAAAATATATTTTTTAAAATATTATATTTTTTATATATAATATATGTATATATATATGTTAATAATTATATATATAGGTAAAAGAATATATATTTTATTAATATAATATAATATTTTATATATAATATATTATATATATTTTAAAATAATATAAAATATATAGGGTGTGTGGGGGTTGTGTTTTTGTTTGTGTACGTGTGTTGTGTGGGGAATTTTTTGTGCGGGTGTGCATACATTTATATGAAAATATATACAAAAATATATATCATATATATATAAAAGTTTATATATTTTATATTATATATATATATTAAAATTTTATCCTTGTGTTTTTTGTGCATATTTGTAGAAAGAAAGAGAAAAAAGAGTGATAGTTCTTATATATATGTGTGTGTTTGTGATTTTCATGTGTCTCGGGTTATTGGGGGTTTGTGTATATGTGGGGGTGAGTGTGTGTTATTGTGTATCAGAAAAACACACACACGGGAACCCCCCAAAAACCCCAAACCCCAAAAACCCACAAAACACACCCCCCACGCACACCAAAACACACACTCCCAAAACCCCCAACCCCACACACACAAAAAAGGACGACACACACACACAAAAACACCCACACACACAAATTTAAAAAAAAAAAAAAAATTTAAAAAAAAAAAAAAAAAAAAGAAAAAAACAAAAATATTAATATATATATATATATATTTTATATTTTATATAAAATTATTTATATATAATATTTTGGGGTGTTTGTGTTTTGTGTTTTGTTGTGTGTGTGTGTGTTTTTCTGTGTTTTATGGTGTGGGGTTGTGTGTATTTTTGGTGCGGGGGTGTGTGGGGTTTGGTGTGTTTTTGGGTGTGTTTTGGTTTTTTTGTGTGTGTTTGTGTTGTTTGGTGTGTGTTTTTGGGGGTGGTTTTTGTGTGTGTGTGTGTGGGGTTTTTGGGTTTTTTTGTTTTGGGTTGTGGGGGTGTGGGTGTGTTTTTTAAAAACGTGTGTGAAATGTATATATATATATATATATATATTTATATATATATATATATAAAATATACTATGTATAAAATATTTATGTATATTTTTTAAAAAATATACAAAATATATTATAATATAAAAATTTTTAAAATATATATATATATATTATATAATATATATATAAAATAAATTTTTACTTTTGTTTTTTATTTAAAAAATAATAACAATGAAAATTAAATTATTAAAATTTAAAAATTATTATTTTTTTTTTACTATTGTTTTTTAGTTTTAAATTAATGGAGGGGTTTAGAAAAGGGAAATAGATGGGTTTGTGTGTCTAGGGTTATTTTTATGTATTATACTTTTAAAAATGTATATTTTTGGTACATATATACTTATACAAAAACATAAATTTCCAAAACACACATACAAAACCCAAAACACACAAATCTTCTTTTGAAACCCAATACAGCTGTATAATAATAATAATGATATAATAATAAAAATTTGAAAATAATAATAATAAAATTTGTAATAATAATAAAAATAATATAAAAATAATAAAATAACAAATTGGGAAAAACATAGTTTTAAACCCTATTTAATATAATAAATATATATAATATAAATAATATATATTATATATATATATATATAAAATATAATTTTATATATAAAATAAAATTATTTATATCAACATATATTTTAAAAATCTATATATAATACATATATTTATAAAAATATATACTATATATTATATATATAATATATAAAATTTAAAATATATATATATGTATTTATAATATATATATATTTCTTTTTTATTTTTTTTGTTTGTGTTACTTATATAATTTTTTTGTAATTAAGGTTTTATATTTAATATTTTATATTATTTTATATATATATATATATTTATATATTATAATTATATTATATTTTAAAATATATATATAAAAAATTTATATTATATAAAATATTTTTATATATATTTTATTTTTATTTTAAAATATATATATATTATAATATCACCACACACACAAAAAACCCAATATATATATTTTATATATTATTTTAATTTTAATAATTTAAAAATAATAGTTTTATTTAAAATTATATTTTATTTTTATTTTATTTTTATAATATTTATTTTTATTTTATACTTTGTGTTTTGTGGTTTTATGTATGTGTGTAGGGGGAAAAAGAGAAAGAGTGATATTTTTATTATATATGTGGGGTGTGTCCTTTTTTTTTTCTCTGTAATAAAAAGAGTGGGGCATGTTTTGGGTGTTTGTTTTTGTGTGTAATAAAATTATATTATGTATACAACAATATATTTAACAATATTTTATTTTATTTTTATTTAATAATATATTTTTATATTTATATATATTATTTTATATATATTTTATATATTTATATATTTTTGTGTGTGTGTGTGTGTTTTGGTTTTTGTGTTTTGTGTGTTGTGTGTTTTTTATAAAATTTTTGGGGTGTGTGTATACACACAAACACACCACAGACACACACAAACACAGACACACAAAAACACATACACACAAAAACACAGGAACAACCACGACACAAAAAAAAAAAAAAAAAAAAAAAAAAAAAAAAAAAATAAAAAAATAAAAAGAAAAAAAAAAAAAAAAAAAAAAAATTTTTTTTTATATATCTAAAATTTTAATTATAATAATTATATAATTTATATTTTTTTATAATTATTATATTATTCTTATTTTAATATATTTTTTAATTTTTATAATATTATATATTTTAAAAAAAATTTAATTATTTATTTAAAATTAATATATAAAATTTTACAAATCAATATATATACCTCTATAATATAATTTTAATATATTTAATCTATATATATATATTATATCGTTATATCAATTTCTATATTATATCTATATATACAAATTATATATTATATATTTTATATATATATGTTGTGTTGTGTGTGTTTTTGTGGGGGGTGTGTGGGGGGTTTTTGTGTGTGGGGTGTGTGTGGGGTTTGTGTGGGGTTTGGGGGTTTTTTTGTGTCCTTGTGTTTAAAAATTTTATATATATATATATTTTAAAATATATATAATTTTATATTTTTATTATATATTTTTTTTATATATTATATACCCATTATATAGGTTATATATTTATGTATATGTTTAAATTTTTTATATATATTTAAAAGGCCTGAAATTTCGCGATTTTGCCATTTTTTCCCGTCTTTTATATTTTTTTTTTTCCTTTTTTTTATAATGAAGTTTTTTTTATTTTTGTTTTTAAATTTTCATCATTACATCATCTTTCCCCCATCATTATTATCGTATCAAAACCCATTAATTTATCCCTTCCCCATATATAAAGGGGAAAAAAGAAAATGTATTTTCTTTTTTATTAAATTTTTAATCTTATTCTCTTCTTAAATTTTTTCCCTTTTTTTTTTTGGGTCGCTTCTTTTTCATTTTCGTCTTCTCCTTTTTCTTCGGCTCATTTTTTTCCCTTTTTTTGCTTCGGCTTATTTGGATCCTTTTTCCCCTTTTCCCTCCTTTTTTTCTTTGTCTCATTTTTTCCCTTATTGGGTTTTGTCTTATTTTTGGGTTTGCTTTTTTCCCTTTTTTCCTTTTTCCCTTTTTTTTTTTCGTCTCATTCCCCTTCCCCTTTTTGCTTTTGTCCCTTTTTTTGGATGGCTTCCTTTTTTTCCCTTTTTCCCCTTTTGTTCCCTTTCCCGGGCCCCCGGCTTCGCCCCCGAGCAGCGTCCCTCGGTTTCCCCCAATGGGAAAAAGACTCCCGCCCCGGATGTCCCTTGCGGGCCCTTTCCTTTCCCGTCCCAGCCCCCAAATTTTTCCCCCCTCCTTGGGAAGGCCCTTTTGGGCCCACCTCTATGTGGGGGGGGGCTTGTTTCCATTTGGGGGGGGGTGGGCCCGAGGGAAAAAAAAAGGGGGCCAGGGGGCGGGGCCTCGTGCCGGTTTTGGGGGGTGGGCCCGCATTGAGGTGGGGGGGGTCAAGATAAAAAACCCCAAAAACCTGACACACCAAAAAAAACCCCCCTACAACACACCCCCCATACCCCACATTAAAATGAAAAAAAAAAAAACATATGTTACATATACATATATTTAGTAGGTGGTAACAATTTGATCCCTAGATATAGATACATACATACATACATACCTCCCATTTTTTAAAAAATAGGGTGGGTTTTGTAATAAATAGAAGTAGATATGTATTCATACATTGTAAAGTGGGGTTATATGTACAAGGGGTATATATATTATTTTTTTTTTAAAGGTAGGTTCAAAGTTTGGGGCCGCCGTGGGCACCGCATGATACCTATTTTAATTTTAATTTTTTATATTTTAAAATATATATATTTTTATATAAAATAATATATATATAATTTTATATATAATTAAATATATATATATCCATTTATTTATCTTTTTTTATAAGGGCATATGTTTTTGTGTGTTAAGTATTTTATATTATGTTTTTATGTCCAGTTTTGAAAAATTTCTATCTAAACCCAACCCTTTCCCACCTACACTTCTATCTACTTACCTACGAAACACCCATCTAGTTAAACTAAACTAAACCGGGCCCCTCTAAACATTCCCGTTATCTACCTGCCTATGTATATTGGGTTTGGTTAAGTTTTTGTTAGGTTTCATTGCGTTTTGTTTTATTTTCGTTTTGGATAGGTTTTAATTTGGATAGATTTGGTTTGTTGGTTTTTTGTTGGATTAGTTTGGTTTTTGGGGGTTTTTTTAGGGGGGTTTGTTTTTATTTTTAAATTTTGGGAGGGGTTTGGGTTTTGGGTTTGGTTAGATACGTTTAAATGGGGTGATTTGTTTTTTTTATGTTAGCATAGGCCCTTTAAATTTGGGTTTTGATACGTTTGGATGTTACGGATATATTAAATTTTAGGGTTTGGTTTGATTTGGTTAAAGGCTAGGTTTGGTTTTTTTTTATCTTTGGTTGTTTAATTAAATAGGTTTTGCTTTTTGTCCTGTTTTTGTTATGTTAAGATTGGTTTTTTAATACGTTTGGTTTAAATTTTTTGTTATGTTTTGTTATATTAAGTTTAGGGGTAGTTTTGGTTTTGGGTTTCCCTTAAGTTAAATAATTTTTGATTAGAGAAGGGTTTTTTCCCCCGTTATGTTTTGTTTTTGTTTTGAAATTTGGTTTTTGTTAGGTTCGGGTTTGATTGATCTAATTTTTGGTTATATGGATTAGGTTTGGTTTAGTTTATTATGGTATAGTAGGGTTTTGGGTTTTTTTAGGTTTTTGTTTAAGTTTAAAGGGGGGTTGCTTTATTTTTCCCTTTGATAAGCTTAAATTAAATTCGATTTTGGGTTTTGTTGGTTTTGAAAAGTTGTTTAAAGCTAGAAATTTTTTTACAATTTTCTTCCCGATAGCCTTTGGTTTGTTTTGGGCCCAGTTTTGGGCAGATTTAGTTTTGCTTCGGTGAAAATTAGGTTTTTTGTTAGGGCCAGGTTTTGGAGATTACTCATCAGGGTTTTTGGGTTTTGTCCCTAGCTTTAAATATGTTATTTTTGGTTTGGTTTAAAGGTTTTGAAATTTGTTTTAGGTTTTTTGGGTTTTGTTTTTTTTGATTGGGTTAGTTTTTGGTTTTTGTTTTTTTTTTAGGTTTTAGGTTTTTTCCCAAAAGGGAGGGTTTGGGGTTTTGTTATTTTGGTAAGGTTTTATTAGTTAACTTTTTATTTTTGTTGAGAGGTTAGGGTGAGTTAGGGTTTGGTTAGTTTACAGTTTTAAAATTTTTGGTTTTGGGAAAATTTGGTTAGCCCCCACGTTTTTTGCTAGCTTTGGGGTTTGGTTTTTGTTTTTTTTCGGGGGGAAATTAGTTTAGTTTTTGTTTTTTTAAAGGTTTTTGTTTTAGGTTTTAGTTTGGTTAGGTCTGGGTTTTGTTTGGGTTAGGGGAGGGTACGTTAGCTTTGGTTAAGTTTTTCTTTATTTTTAAAAATAAACCCAATTTAATTTTAATCCATCAAATTTTTTAAACCCAACCCCAAATAAACCTAATGATAATTAACAAACCCAAAAAAAATTTAAACTTAATTAAAATATCCTAATATAACCCTAACCGTAAATTTTTCCTAATTCTAAACTTTAAAAAAACCCTTCCCAAATATACTAACCTCCCTAAACCAAACCTAACCCTTTCCTAACTAACCTAATCTAACCTAACCCCATCTAACTAGCCCGCCAGGGCGCATGAATATATAAATTTTTTTTTCTGTATGGTATATTACATACATATATACAGTTTAAACCCCGCTAAAAAAGTCACTTAAATTGTTAAAAAAAAAGATGTGAAATATTCCCCGATGAAGTTTTTAAAAAAAGAAAAAAGTTTTTTCCCTTTTTTTTGGGTAATTTTCGGGGCTAAAAGGGAAAGGATATAAAATGTTTATTAAAAAACACACACAAACACAAAAGGGTTAAAAAAAAATAAAATAAAGCCAAGGGAGGTGAGTCCCCTCCAGGGGAGCTTCCCCGTTTTTTTATTGGTCCCCCCAGCATCCTCACTGCCCAAAGGGTAAACCCCACCCAAATATGGATAAAAAAAGGGTT
>NW_023664574.1:0-5000 GCF_015228065.2 Penaeus monodon
CACACACACCCCACACACACACACACACACAAACCCCCCCCAAAAAAACCCCACAAAAAAAAAACACAAAAACCCCACAAAAAACACCCCCCCCAAACCCCCCCAACACCCACACACACACCACACACCCAACACAACCCCCAACAAAAAAAAAAAAACCCCCCCCCCCCCCCCCCACCCCCCCCCAAACAAAAACCCCCAACCCCACACCACCACAAAACCCACACACAAAAACCCCCAAAAAAAAAAAAACCCAAAAAAAAGGTGGAATATATTAAAAAAAAATTTAAAAAAAAATAAAAAATTTTAAAAATAAAAAAATAATAAATTTTAAATAAACAAAAAAAACACACACACACCACACACAAACACACACAACACACACACACACACACAAAACAAAATTATAATTAATAAAAATTATTAAATATAATAAATATATTTTAATTATAAACACAAACATAACATAACAATACAACACACACCACAACCACACACACACCACAACACACACAACAAACAACACACACACACCCCCAACACACCAAAAACCACACACACACATATTTTATATATAATAATATATATATATATATATATTTAAAATATATAATATAATATAATTATATAAAATTTAAAAATTTAAACATATATAATATTAATAAAATAATATTTATATAAAAATTTTTAATTATATATTAATATATTAATTATATATATATAAAACCCCAAAAAACCCTTAACTATGTATATATATATTATAATTTAAAATATCTTATTTTTATAATAATAATTATATATTATTTTTTACACACAAAACCCCACACACCACCCAAAAACACCCCCAAAAACCCCCACACCCACCCACACAAACACAAACCCCCCCCACACACACACCACACAAACACAACACCACACACACACACCACACACACTTTCCACACACACACACACACACACCACACACACACAATAATATATATATATTTATATATATAATATATAATATAAAATTTTAATTATAAACACACACACCCACACACACAAACAAAATTTCACACATTCCATACACACAAAACCCCCACACAAACCAACAAAAACCCAAAACCACCACACATTCAACATAACCCCACACACACACACAACACACACACCACACACACCACACCAACCAACACACACACACTATAATATATATATAATATATATATATATATTTTATTATAATATAATATATATATATATAATATATATATATTATATATATATATATATATAAAAAAATTTGCTACCCCAGTGGGTCTTTGTCTCTGTGCAAACAAGGTTAAACATGAAGGGACCTGGGCAAACATGACGCAGCTGGCTGGAGCGAGGGACGGAGGAACAAGCCCAAGGGACGGATTGGGTGCGCTCCTGTGAAGACCTCTGTGTGCCCCTTTTGACCGATATAAATTTGTTTGCCCTGTTTATAAACTGTATCGTGCGTGTGCATTGGGTTTTTCCCCCTTTTTTGTGCCATAGAAAAATGACGGGTAAATACTTGTGTAAAAAAAGGAAAGACTTTTTTGTGTTTTTCTTCTGCCCGCTCGCCACTTGGCGTTCCTCTCCTGGGTTCTGGGCGCTGTGGTGTTCGGTGCCCTTGGGGCGTCAGTGTTCCGACCCTGTTTAAGCACCCGGGCTGCTAGCCTGCCTTGTGTTGGGGGCAGAGAGACGAGGCGACCGGCGTAAACAAATGGGTGGGGGGTTTTTTGGAAGTGGGGGGATTTTTTTTTTGATAAAAAATTTGAATCCCTTGAAGGGAAAAAACGCCGATTTATAGTAAATATATATATAGATATAGTTTATAGTTATTGATATAGCATATATAGTAGAATTATAGTATATATATATATAGATATGGATATTATATATAATATATTATATCTATATATATATATATAAGTATATATATAAAAATTGGTATAAATAGATAAATAAAGAAAATTATATATATATATAGATATATATATATAGATATATCTATAATATAGTATATATATATATATATGAAAAAAAAAGAAAAACATCACAATACAAAAACAAGGGCTCCCTCTCTATGTACTGAAAACATCAGAGGAAGGATCTCCCTTTCCGGACCTATGCACGTTCTCTCCTCTTGAACGCATAGGCTGGCAGGAGGGATTGTCGAGCATGCCTTTTACCGTTCCACATACTTTCGGAGTTCCTGAAGGAGCGGGCTCCAACGCTGTCACAACCTATCCTGCCATGATCTTGAACCCTCATCCGCTAACAACTCCCATGGTCCGGTCTTCCCTTTGCTCTCCGCCCCCACCCTCTGTACTCCATCGACATTATTTTCCCACCTTGACCGTTTCATCTCTTCTCAGGAACTTATTTGCCGAGTCTCACTCTGCCGTTCATCCGCCCGATCGCCCTCCTAATCTAACCCTTTCCAGTCCCAGGGAGTTACCGTGAGAACCCTCGAAGCCTGCACCAGGTGAGGACGTACCATCCTGTCTTCTGACAAGGCAACTCAGGGGTGGTCTCGACAATGCCTCTTACGCAGAAGGCCCCAGGACCGTTGGATGACGCCTCTATTTATGGTCCCTGACGCGACCCCCGTGAACGCAGTGCTGCGACTTCCACGTCGCCTGAAAGAAATAGCAGCCTGTTCCGGAGGCGAATCTCTATAGAGGTTCAAGGCATCAATCCTCGGCTCCCTCATTTATAGGGGGCTTTCCTCAAACCATAAGCGGCCCTCTCTGCGCCGCCCATCATCTCCTACCGGGCGAGCGGGGACGCACCCTCTTGGGCTGGTCTCATTCCCCTCTTGGTAACCTTTTCCTGTCACTCCGACATTCAGGACTTCATCTCACGTCGTCCGGGAATATCACCGGCGCTCATGATGAGCTTGGATTTTGACTCCTGTTAAACCAAGTCCCGCTTGATGATTTCCTCTCTTTCCTTCAGAGAGGATCCCTGCAGATGATCCTCGTCCTTCTGCCCACCGCCGTCTTCCTCCAGATGATTCGTATAGTGTGTGGAGTTCAATTTCTTTACTGTGAAGTCGATTCTACTATCAGAAGTTCGGTGTTGCACAAGCTCTCCCTCCTCCAGCTGGCAAACTGATCATGGAATTCTTCGAGTCGAAAAAAACAAGGGGGCCCCCCCCCCACCCCCCCCCAAAAACCCCTCCATCTCCTTCGTTAGCCTGAGGTAGGCGTGACGGTCTTTGCCTCTGGCCTCATGACCTGCCCTGTTCCGGATTTACAGATGCAGCTGAAACTTCTCTCTCCTTCCAGCCGTTCAAGGTGGAATGAGAAGGTTGACAACAAGCTCCCTTAGTCTTCTTGGGACACCTTGTTCATAGCTCTGCTGACCATCTCTCCATATCACAGGAAGCTTTACATTGTGTTACGTACATACACTTCTTCTCATACCATCTCTTCAAGTGAGAGAGGTGTTGCACCTCGCTGTTCCACCGCGCCCTCAGATCTGGACCCCAAGTACCTAGATGGACGAGACTCGACTCCCGCGTTTCGTCGTTTCAAGCTGGTGTACCTCGTCATGTCTCGACTTCGGCGTATCAGGGCACGGCGTTATCTTCTCACGACTCCCCTCTAAGTGAACACTCGTCTAACCTGGTCCATACAGCCCTCCCTCCTACTCGAAGTGGCCACCTATGCTGTACTTGTACCTCCTGTGATAAGGCGTACTTGGCGAAACAGGGCCAGTCTCAACCAAGCGTCTGTCTCAACATAAGTACGCTGAGCTAGGGAACACAACCACACAACGCCCTCTTTTGCCATCTGGGACACGGCATCCTGATGGATGATCAGCGGCGCGGATTGTCTTTCCCCCCACTGGATGTCCACGCCGCAGACTGGTGGAGCCTCCTATAAAGTGCTGCGTAATTTCAACTTGACAGCAAAATTTATCATACTAAATGTTTCCTCGCCTCCCAAATCCTCGACTTCTCCCGCTGTCTCTCTTTTCTACTCCCTCTCTCCTTTACTCAGCATCCCGGGTTAAATACGGTAGGTAACAGCGTCGCATCTCATCGAGAGGTCGCGGATCGCGCCCCGCCCAGCGCGAGAAGTTACCATTGTCCGCTGCTGTGGCGGGCATCATGGCGGGTAATAAGGACAAGGTCAGCCGAGTCAGCAAAGCTGACCTAGTCGGCAAGTGAAACAAGGTCGGGTTCTCATAGGCTAGCCCGGGCGAGGCTCAGCTTCGCCGATTCGGATCTACGCTTAACCTCTCAGACCTAGGGGATGGAAACCAGGTAGATTTCGAAACTGGAGTTTCATTTTCATAAACTAGTTTTTGTATGGTTTTCTTCGATAGTATCTAGACGGAGAATGTTTACCATCTATATATATATAGATATAGATATATATATAATAGAGAGATAGATAGAATATATATATTATTATCTATATATATATATATATATTATATATATATATATATATATATATATAAATCTATCTTCAAGATATATATATATATATTACTATATAGAATAATATATATGTATATATATGTTGTGGGGGGTGTGGCATATGGCCTTGTGTGTATATATATATATATATATATATCATATATTATATTATATATATATATATATATAGTTGTGTGTGTGTGTGGTGTGTGGGTGTGGGTGTGTGTGGTGGTGTGTGTGTGGTGGTTGTGGGTGGGTGTGTGGTGTGTGTGTGTGTGTGTGTGTTGTGACAACAATCTATATAAGTTAGATATACGGACAACACACCCACACACCAAACACACACACAACAATATCTATGATAATCTATATATATATATATAAAATATATATATATATACATATATATAATATATACTATATATATATATATATACTATATAAATATAAATAAATTATATATATATATATACTATATATAATCGATATAAATATAATATATATATATATAATTAAATTCATCTAATACACGCAAAATATATAAGAACGATGTATA
>NW_023664574.1:7500-13675 GCF_015228065.2 Penaeus monodon
CACACATATATATAGACATAGATATATTATATTATATATAAATTATAATAAGTATATATATATATATATATATAAATAGAAGGTTAGGGGAGAAATAACTATATCGAACAGGAGAGGAGGAAAGAGCGAGGGGGGGGAGGAATGAGGGAGGCGTCAGAGAGAGGGAGGAGAGAGAGAGAGGGGGGGGGTAGAGGAAAAAAAATGAGAGAGAGAGAGAAGAGGAAGAAGGAAGAAAATCGGTGAGGTGACTCACGTGGCCCTCAACCTCAGTGCACCTAATAGTGGCTCCTGAAACCTCTAATGCCGAGGTAGGAACTGCTTTTGGAAGGTACGAGGCTACTCAAGAGGAAAGAAGAGAGCAGAATAGGAAAGAACAGTGGCGCTTTGATGCCATAAGAGTATCTGCAAATTCAGTGCGGACAGTCACGTGACCAGAATGGCTGGAAGCTTTTGAAGGGGTCTCTAAGCCTCTATCACAATCCTTATTCCTATATCTATATATAGATAATATTAGATAAGATATATATATATATATAGTAACATATAGATATATAAGTATAGAGAGATATATTATATATATAGATAGTATATGAGATTATAATACATCAATATATATTATTAGTTCTATATATATGATAGATATATAATATATAGTATTAGATTATATAGGTAGATATAGGATATTATATATAGATAGAAGTATATAAAATGAATAGATAATATATTAATATGTATAATATATACTAATATATACTAGAGATAGATATATATATATATATATACTGTATATATATACACAATATAATATATATAGATATATAGATTATCTAGGTATAGTATATATATATAATATATATAGATATAATAGATATATATAGATAATATATATATATCCTATACTGTTAGTTTTCGAAAATATGAAGACTTGTTACAGGACTTGTTGATATTGGTGTTTTCCCTAAATAGAACCCTCCCTCTCCCTCTCTTTCATGTTTCTAGTCTGTTCTGAAGGGTTTTGGCAGTGGGACTTTTTGCGGTATGTCCTGTATGTCTGTCTATATGTGAGTCTCTCTCTCTTTGTATGTTTGTCTATTGTATACCTGTACAAATCCTGTATGACCCTAAGTATTTCGCCATACGTTTGCGAAAGTTTTTTCCTAGTCTATTGGCGTGAAAGCTTTTTACGCCGCGGTGCATTATAAGAAGGATATAAGTTAAATATTGATATCTACCCAGCTGAATGAAGATTTGCTACAATTTCATGTCAATACATGCTTGCATTTCCACACAAGTCTCATTTCACCCTTTTATAGTGTGGTTAAAAGCTTTGTGGAAAATGAGCGAGATAAAGTGGCAACACTCGGCTATGTAGAAAAAACAAATTTAGGAAAAAGAATGACCAAGCATAACACTGTGAAAAGGGGGATGATTCGGTTGTGAGGTAAGCGTTCCAGTGTTCTGAAAAGTGGAGAATATAGGTTTCAAGGTCTGAAAGTAGAATATCAGTGTTTCAGTGTTTCTAAAAGTGGAATGTCAGTGTTTCCAGTGTTTTGATAGCGGAATGTCAGTGTTTCCAGTGCTAAGAGAGCGGAATGTCAGTGTTTCCAGTGTTCTGAAAGTGGAATATCAGTGTTTCCAGTACTAAGAAAGCGGAAGTCAGTGTTTCCAGTAATAAGAAAGCGGAAATCCAGTATTTCAGTGTTTGAAGCGGAATGTCAGTGTTCCAGTGTTTCTGGAAAACCGCGAATGTAGTGTTTACAGTGTCTGAAAGCGGAATCACAGTGTTTTCCAGGTTAGTAAGAAAAGCGGGAATTCAGTTGTTCCAGCGCTAAGAGAGCGGAAATGGTCAGTAGTTTTCCAGTACTAAGAAAGGCGGAATGTCAGGTTTCCAGTGCTAAGGCGCAGAATGTCAGTGTTTCAGGCCAAAGAGAGTGGGAATTGTCAGTGTTTCCAATGCTAAGAAAGCAGAATTGTAGTGTTTCCACTATTCAAAAACGGAATGTCAGTAGTTTCCAGTGCTAAGAAAGGGAAATTTCAGTGTTCAGTGCTAAACAGAGAGGGAAATGTCAGTGTTTCCATGCTATCGAGAGGCAGAATGTCAGTGTTTCCAGTGCTAAGAGAGCGGAATGTCAGTCGTTTTCCAGTCTTAAGAAAGACGGAATGTCAGTAGTTCCAATGCAAAAGAGAGCGGAATGTTTTTTTCCAGTTTTAGGTTTCCAGTGTCGAGAAAGAGGAAGTCAGTGTTTCCAGTGCTAGAGAGCAGAATGGTCAGTGTTTCCAGTGCTAAGAGAGCGGAATGTCAGTGTTTCCAGTGTTCAGAAAGCGGAATGTCAGTATTCCAGTGCTAAGAGAGCGGAATGCAGTGTTTTCCAGTTACTAAGGAGAGAGGAATTGTCAGGTTTCCAGTACAAGAAAGCAGAATTGTCAGTGTTTCCACGCTAAGAGGCGGAATGCAGTGTTTCCACTATAAGAAAGTGGAATGCAGTGTTTCCAGTTTGATAATAGAGCGGAAGTCCAGTGTTTCCAGTGCTAAGAGAGCGAAGCTCGGTTTCCAGTGCTTGCAGAGCGGAAATATCATTGTTTTCCAATGCTAAGAAAAGAGAAATGTCAGTGTTCCAGGCTAAGAAAGTGCGAATGTCAGTGTTTTCCAAGTGCTAAGGAAGCGGAATGTCAGTGTGTTCAGTGCTGAGAGAGCGGACTGGAAACACTCCCTTTCCACTTTCAGAAACATGGAAACACTGAGCACATTTGCTGTCAAACACTGGGAAACACTGACATTTCTGCTTTCCAGAACACAGGAAACACTGATTATTTCCACTTTCAGAACACTGGAAAGTTATATTCCCTTTCAGGAATACTGGAAACAATGAATTCTGCTTTCAGAACAATGGAAACAATGACATTCCCCGCTTTCAGAACAAAAAAAACCCGGAAACACTGACGTTTCCATTTGTAGAACACTGAAACACTGGACATTCCACCCTCAGAACACTGGAATACACTGACATTCTGCTTCGAATCACTGGGAAACACTGATTATTCCGCTTTCAGAACAACTGGAAAAACACAGAATTCTATTTGGTAGAGCACTGGAAAGACAGACACTCCTCTTTCAAAACACTGGGAACACTGACAATTCCGGCTTTCAGAAAGGAAAATGGAAACGGTGACATTCCATGTGTTAGGAACAGAACCTGGCAAACACTTACACTCCTCTTCAAAGAGTACTGGAAACACGGACCGTTCCGCTTTCAGAACACGGAAACACTGACATTCCACTTCCCGAATACTGGAACCTAAGACATTCTGCTGTCAGAGCAATGGAAAACTGAAATATGCTTTCAGAACATCGGGAAAACACATAACGTTCATTTTGTAGAACCCGGAAACAGTTAACATTCCACTTCAGAACACATGAAAACAGTGAAATTCTGATTTTTCTTTAGCAAACTGGAAGGAAAACAGTGAGACATTCCGCTTACTGAACACTGAAAACACTGACTTTGCCGCTTTCTGGAAACACTGAAACAGTGCACATTCCGCTGTCTTAGCATTGGAGGGGAGGAAGGAAAAAACATGACCACATTCCGCTTTATAGCCACTGGAATCACTGACATTCTGCTTCTTAGCAATGAAAAACCACTGACATTCCGCTTTCTTAGCATGGGAAAACACTGACATTCCGCCTTTGGGGAATACTGGAACGCTGACATTCCGCTGCACAACACTGGAAAACACTAACATCCGCTTCTGAAACACTGGAAACACTTTCCGCTTTCTAAGTACTGGAAACACTGGCTCTTTCGCTTTACTGAATATGGTGAAACACTAAACATTCCGCTTTTTTCTGAAAACTGGGGAAAACAATGACCTTTTTTTTTCGCTTTCTGAACCACTGGAAACACTGACATTTTCCGCTTTTCGAACACTGGAAAACCACTGAGCATCCGCTTTCCTGGAACACTGGAAACACTGACATGTCCCTTTCTAAACACTGGAAACACTGACATTCCGCTTTCCTGCACGCTGGAAACACTGACATTCCGGCTCTCTTAGCACTGGAAGCACTCGATATATTCCGCTTTCTGAACACTGGAAACATCTAAAATTTCGCTTTCTGAACACTGGAAACAATGAAATTCGCTTCCACAACACTGGAAACACTACATTCAGCTTTCTAAGCACTGGAAAATGACATTCCGCTTTCCACAAAACAATGGAAACACTTGACAATTTCGATTTCTGAGTACTGGAAACAATGGACATTCCGCTTTTTCTGTAGTACGGGAAACATTGACATTCCGCTTTCTTAGTACGGGAGGGGAAACACTAACATTTACGCTTTCGTCGTACGGGCAACACTGACAATTCCGCTTTTTTAGTACGGGAAAACACCTCGACATTCCGTTTTCTTATTATTGGAAACACTGACTTACTTCCGCTTTTTTAGTAGTGGAAACACTGAAATTCCGCTTTCTTCATTGAGTAATTGGGGAAAAACACTGACTTCCCCTTTCTTAATATGGAAACATGACATTCCGCTTTCAGAGAACTGAAAACACTGGGACATTCCGCTCTCTTTGCACTGGAAACATGAACCATTAACGATTTCTGAGTACTGGAAACACTGACCATTCCGTCTGTTCTGATACTGGAAACACTGACACCATTCTCTTTTCTGATAATGGAAACACTGACATTATTCCGCCTTTCTGAAGTTAATGGAAACAAATGACCACCATTCCGCATTTCTTTAGTATGGAAAACAATGACATTCCGCTTTCAGAAAGCAGAACACTGGAAACACTGAACATTCAGCTTTCTAAAAGTACTGGAAACACTGCCATTCCGCTTTTTCTTAGCTCAGTACTGGTACGACACGACATTCCGCTTTCAGATCAATGGAAAAAATGACATTCCGCTTTAAGAAACACTGGGGAAACATCCGACATTCCACTTTGATTTGCTTCAGTAAACCAATCCTATTCCCAATGTTTACAGGTTATGCTTGCCATTCGTTGTCCTACATTGAGTTTTAGTCTGTCCCGAATGTCAGTGTTTCCAGTTCTCAGAAAGCGGAAAGTAAGTGTTTCCAGTACGCAGAAAACGGAATGTCAGTGTTTCCATTACTCAGAAAGCGGAATGTCAGTGTTTCCAGTATTCACAAAGCAGAATGTCAGTGATTTTCCAGTGCTAAGAGAGCGGAATGTAGTGGCTTTCCAGTGCTAAACGAAGAGCGGAATATCCAGTGGTTTCCAGTGTTGGGTGGAAAGCGGAATGTCAGTGTTTCCATGTACCAAGAAAGTTGGAATGTCAATGTTTTCCAGTGACTCAGAAAGCGGCATGTCAGTGTTTCCAGTACAAGAAAGCGGAATGTCAGTGTTTCCGTAATCGAAAGCGGAAATGCTTCAGTGTTTCAAGTAATAAGAAAGGGGAAATGTCAGTGTTTGGGTTCCCCAGGTACTCAGAAAGGGGAATGTCAGTTTTTCCAGTACTCACAGAAAGCCTAATGTCAGTTGTTTCCAGTAGTTAGAAAGCGGAATGTCAGTGTGTCTAGTACTCAGGAAAAGCGGAATGTCAGTGTTTCCGGTGGTCGAAAGCGGAATGTCAGTATTCCAGTACTCAGAAAACGAAATGTCCAGTGTTTCAGTATCAGAAAGCGAGTAGTCAGTTTCCAGTACTCAGAAAGCGGAAGTCAGGTTTCCAGTACTAAGAAAGCGGATGTCACAGTGTTTCCAGTAATAAGAAGGGGATGTCAGTGGTTCCAGTAATCAGAAAGCGGAATGTCAGTGTGTGTGTTTCCAGTACTCAGAAAGCGGAATGTCAGTGTTTCCAGTACTCAGAAAGCGGATTGTCAGTGTTTCAAGTACTTAGAAAGCGGAATGTCAGTGTTTCTAGTTCTCGGAAAGCGGAATGTCAGTGTTTCCAGTACTCAGAAAGCGGAATGTCAGTGTTTCCAGTATTAAGAAAGCAGAATGTCAGTGTTCCATACTCCGCAGAAAAGCGAATGTCATGTTTCAGTACTCAGAAAGGCGGAATGTCAGTGTTTTTTCCAGTACTACGGAAAGGGAATGTCAGTGTTTCCAAGTACCCGAAAGCGGAATGTCAGTGTTTCCATTACTCAGAGAAGGGCGAATGTCAGTGTTCCGTACTCAGAAATCAGAAATGTCAGTGT
>NW_023664575.1:0-12500 GCF_015228065.2 Penaeus monodon
GGTTCATAAGTCTCTAGTCTCGGATTGCGCAAGGAGGATGTATCTCTGCAGTAAGATTGAGGCTGCTAAATAAAGACAGCCAAATGCAATCTTCCTTCTGCTACTGCTGCAAAGCTCACACCATTTTCAGATTCGAATCATCTGTATATATTGCATCTGATCCTTGGTACTTGAAGTGTGTTGAAGAAATCTCTCTCTGACCTCTATTTCGGATTTCTCCCCTTTCCCAATTCCAACTAAATCCAGGGACTCCACAGGTGAAGACCTAAAAGCCCCAGTACTGATTCTGAGAGCTTCATTATGAACCGAGTCCAGTATCCTGAGAACAGTGAGAGTTGCAGATGAATAAGCCTCAAAGCTATCAGCAAGTTCTCTACGAACAAGTGCTTGGTAAAACCGCAAAACCATTGTTTGGTCTGCTCCCAAGATAGATGTAAAAGAACCTGCAAAATATTAAGCACTTTTGTAAACCTTTATCTGTTTAATGTGAGGCATTAATGTAAGCCTTGAGTCAAAAATTAGACCCTACTACTTTACCTCTTGGACAGTGAGTTTGCTCCTAAATAGCGGGAAGGGTGGAACTTTCCTTGTTTGTAGAAATGCATAGCCAAGGTCTTGCTTGGAGAATATTGAACCCATGGTTTGTTGCCCACTGTACAACCAGATTTTCTGCAGTCTGCATGTGCCCTTGCACATCCTGTAAGCTTCCTCCTGAGCAGTGCACTGTAAAGTCATCCACATACAGATTACATGAGACAGCACTTGGAACAACCTTTACAATATCATTTATAGCAATGGCAAACAGGGTCACAATGAAGACACTCCCTTGTGGGACCTCTTCCAGCTGATCTTCCAGGTTAGAGAAACTATTTTGCACCCGAACTCTAAACTTCCTGTCAGCAAGGAATGAAGGTAGGTAATGCTTTTCTTAAACTAATGTCATACAGCTTCATGAGTATGCTATGCTTCCAAGTAATATTGTAAGCCTTTTCAAGGTCAAAGAAGACTGCTAACATGAGATGTGGCTATGCAAAAGAATTCTGTATAACAGTTTCCATCCTCACAAGTGCATATGTGGTCTATCTCACTTTTCTAAACCCATATTTATATGGGTTCAGCATATTTTCCTTTTCTAGCAGCCATGTTAACCTGAAGTTTACCATTTTCTCCATCAGCTTGCAGACACAGCTGGTGAGAGAAACTGGTCTGTAATTTCCTGGTGTGGAAGCATCCTTGCCAGGCTTAGGGACAGAAATGAGTATAGCCTCTTTTCCATTGTGGATGGCACTGTGCCCTCATATAGATTCTATTGAATAGGTCCAACAGGAACTTCTGGGAGCTCTCTGGTAAGTGAGATATCATTAGGTGTGGAATATTGTCACTTCCTGGATAGAATTACAGTCCATCTTCTTGCACAAAAATAGTAAGTTGTATTGATGTTTTGCTGCAGTCCTACAGAAGAACGACATTGGGTGTCCTTCCTGTTTAGCCCAAAGAGTGGAAAATCTGGCAGTGTAAGATGCTCCAGGGGAGATCTCTGCCATGGATTTAGCTAGCTCATTTGCAACATCTTTTTTGTCTGTAAGGATATGCCATCTATCTTCAAAAGAAGTGGTGACATGGATGTGCTCTTTCCAGCAAATCTTATGCATCTTGTCCCATACCCATGCTAAGGGGATCCAGATTAATCAAGGATACTATTGTCTCCATATCGGCCATTTAAGCCTCCTTTAGCACTCGCCTTGCCTTGGCTCGGGTCTTTTTATAAAGGATCAAGGTTTACATCACTGGGGCATCGTTTCAATGCTTCATGCAGCTTTTCTTGCTTTGACAGCTTTGTTGGCATCATCAGACCACCATGGTACTGGAGGTTGATGTACTGCTCGCTACTTTGGGAAATGGATGCATGCTGCAAGGTGAATGTGTGATGTGAAGTGATTAACAGCATCTTGAACACAATGAAAATCATTCACAGATCCTTGCAATACTGCAGTTGATCTAAAAAGATTCCATTCCTCATGTTCAAGTCGCCATCTCTGCACTCCCTTGGCTGGAATACCATTCACTTCCAATGGCCTGCTAAGTGAAATTCAACTGAATCAGTTGAAACCAATTAACAGGTCATATTGAAGAGTGCAGTGACAGTGTGGGAGTGCAGTTTTACTATTCAGTAAAACTGCATCTACTCTTAAGAACAAGAACTCCAAGGCCCTTCCTTGAGGGTTGCACAGAATGTCTCCCCAGAGGTGATGCAGACCATTTTAAATCTCCCAAGAGTAGAAATGGATGTGGCAACTGCCCAAGTAAATCTTCCCTATCATCTATTTTGAGATTATAAAGAGGAAGGTAGATGGATTCAACAGTTTAATGGTTGTATCAAGCCTATTCTCACAGCCTTCACCTACAGTGTTGTCTGCAGGTGGATGGCCTGGAAGGGAATATCCTGATGTATCATAAACTGCTACTCCTCCATGAGATCCATTATCGAAGATCATATAACGGGCTTGAACTTAGGATCCTCTCTGGGAAATCCTGGTCATAATCTCTTGTAGGCATACACAAACTGGGTTACATGAAGCTATCAGATGTTGCAGTTTTTCCCATTTTGCATGAATTACCTTACAGTTCCATTGGATTAGGGTATCTAATTCTTCATTACTACCTCCTCATAAAAGTGTTTGACAGTACCTGTGGTTAAGGCCTGTTCCACACCTTTAGGTGTCCCTTTTGAACGTGTTGTTCACCTGTGGAACAAGTTTCCAAGGCGTTCTTTGGACAGGTTCAGGATTTATTTGCTTGGGCAAAGGGTGGACCTGCGCCTGTGGTTCAGGAGCATTCTGTCTAGCAGCGAAGGCCTCTGTGAATGTGGTGGCAGCTGGGGCTGTCACCGTTGAGTCCTCTGGAGCCCTGCCTTATGGCTCCAAAGACCACACTCTGGGAGGAGTCTTTTGAACAGGCTCAGGATTCCTTTGCCTGGGCATACCTGAGCCTTTGCTTCGGGTGCATTCTGCCTAGCTCGGAGGCCCCTGTGGATTTGGTGGCAGCTGGAACTGTCATCGGTGAGGCGTCTGGAGCCTTAACTGATGGTTTCAAAGATCTTACTTTGAAGGAGTAGTCTCCTCAGTAGACCCCTCATTCCTACTCTGTTTCTGGTGGAACAACTCACCAGAGGCAGTTTCAGCATTTGAGGACTGAGGTAATGGCAGCGTGTGTGGTGTAAGAAGTATTGGAGGGCAAGGGATGTCGGAAAGGAAGATGTGCTAGAACCGAAGCAAAGGACTTAGCTGGCTGTGCAAACAGCACATGGGCACATCACTTTGCCTCTGGAGAACTAACTTTCTCTTTGCTCCTTATTACTAATACTTCTTTTTCAAATTTGTACCTTTTACATTGCTTTGAAGAAGCTTCATGAGCTTCTTTGCATTGGTAACAGCATATTGCATCTGGACTGTTTTCATCTCCTTGATGACCTGTTGTACCATACTTTACATACACTCTATGTTATCCATTTTCTTTAAAAGGGCTCCATGCTCATAAACCCTGGCAGTGGAAGCAACACATAGGGTTGGGCACATATGGCTTTACTTGGGGTTTGGTTTACCATGGCAACTTAACTGATTCGGGGAAGGGACTAACATGTTTAAAAGTTAGGAGGAGAGCTTGGTGTCAACTGTTCCAAAACCGTCAACTTTCTTTAAAAGTTTTACCGCCGCTACATTAATTTTTTTTAGTTCTAATAGTTTCTCCTCAGAATACCTTCTCAGTCTGGGAAAAGGCAGTTCCCTTACACTGATTGAGGTTTTGTAAGAACATGAAACTTGAGCCCCAGGAATGTTGCATATACTCACAGAAAATCACTCTCAGCTGGTAAAGAAACCTTCAACTGTCAGGCTAAACCCTCTTGCTTTGGGGTAATGTCAGGGTCAAGTTGACACACCTCAACTATCTTTTTTGATGTACTTTAAAAAATATCAAGATCCATGACTGATACACCATCAATGGCTTCAAATACTAGGTTTTACTATATGAGATACTTTCATATTTACCAGGTAAGATTTCTTTAAAGGATTGAGGAGGACTTTCTTCTTTTTACCTGGTTTGGGAGCCCAGGAACCATTACGATTCCCATTCTTTCCCTTTGCAAGCTAGGAAAGGTTTCCATAGTGACAATATATGTTCCAGAGGGGAAAGGCCAGGGGATTTGCGTAGGTCATCAGGGAGAGAGTAGATCTTGAAAATACAAATTGAATTTTCTTTTTTCATCCCCACCCACCTGGAGCCCCATTAGGGGAAGCTATAGGGGGGCTCAAAATCCCCCAAAACACCCACGGGGGGTTATGAGAAAATATATGCAGCCACAATTACGGGACCGACGGCAGTCAAGGACCTATGTGCTACCGACCTAAACAGTGCCTGCTTGACCCTAACCATTTTTTGCCCACCCAATTGATTTTGCCCTGGCCAAGATCAAGTCACCGTGAAACCCAGAATAGAGGCCCAAAAGATTAATTGATTATTTAAAATTATTGCCGGTAAACAGCTAAGGTCATTAGCGGCGAATCCCTTGTTAACTAAAAATTTTAAAAAAATTTTTTTAAAACTTTAAAAAATTTCTATCAAAAAAAATTATTTTAAAATAACAATAAATAATTAAAAATCAAAGATAAATTTTTATGCTCTAAGTGCATAAAATCATTGCACAAAACTTATGCATAATTAAATCAAATTTGAAAATATTAGCCCCAAGGAAATTAATAAGACCCTCTATTCACAATCTTCCCCCAATACATTTTTCAGGTATATGGGGAGGACAAGTACATGCGTTTTGGTCTGAGAATGTTGCAATTTTTTCCACTAATGTGCGATCGTTAATGGCCCTTGGCATCCTTCACAAAGTGTTTTTATTTTAGCCATCATTGGGCCCATGAGTCTTATGTGCCCGATTTTAGCTTGTTAATACAATTTCCTTTTTTTGGTTGGAGGGTTTGCTATCCCCCAAACCCAAGGTATCTCTAATTCTCCAGTTTGTTTCTGGAGGTACCCTCCTTTTGTTCCCCATTTACACGAAGACAACTTCTGATGCTGGGTTTCAGGCGGCGGGGGGAGAGGTTTAAACGAGATCACAAGGTGAGCGGCAGCTCCCCTTTGGCCTTCTGATCAGCTCGCTCATTCCCCTGATCCCAACATGCGCTGGCACCCAAAAAAAAAAAACACAGAGTTATTTTTTACGTGTTGACATCAGTGAACCCAATCGGGAAACGCCCCTCACACTGGATTTGAGAATTTAAGCTTTTGTTTTGCTTGCAAGGCATAGGGAAGTCACAATATTCACAATAGAAGGGTTCTTTAAGATCTCTAGCATCTTAACCCAGTGAAGTCGAGGTGCTAGAAAAAGTTGCCAGAGGCAGTCTTCCTTCGCCACTGTGCAAAACCCACGCCTTTTTCAGATTTCGAACCATCTGTATAAATTGCATCTGACCCCCCGGTATTTAGAAATTTGGCTGAAGAAATTTCTCTGGATTCTGTTTTGGGATCTCTCCCCTTTCCCAATTCCGGAAAAACCAGCTCGACTTGGGTTAGCCCAAAGGTGGAAATTGGGAATTTCCCCAACAGCCAGAGCCTTGGGAAAATTAAATTAAGTCTTCAAAAGATTCCTCATTCTCCTACCATAGGTTTCGGCTATCCTCAAGGGGGGTTGAAAACCAATTGGATGTAGGAGATCCCGGAATCCTTGTAGTCCGTGAGTAAATCGGGTTCATGTATTCTGGGTAATGAAAGAGGGTTTCCACTCCAGCATACAGGGACCCCACGGGGAAAGACCTGAAAGCCCCAGTACAGATTCTGAAGTTTCATTATAAACCCGATTTAACATCCGTAGAACAGTGGGGTTTGCAGATGAAAAAGCTTCACATCATAATAAGTTACTACGAATAAAGGCTCCCGGTAAAGCCACAGAAGCGATGTGGGGTCGCACCCCAAATAAATGTGAAAGAACCCGCAAATACAAAAGTTTTTGTAGCCTTTACTTTCAACTGTTTGATATGGGGCCCCCCCTGTAAGCTTTGAGAAAAAAAAAAAACCCCAAGTATTTCACCTCTTGGACAAATTGTAGTGGGTTTGCCCCTAAATAGAGGGAAGGATGGAATTTTCCCGTTGTGGAAAGCATAGCCGGGTCTTGCTTGGGGAAAATTTAACCCATGATATGTTGCCCCACTGTCAACCTGATTTTTTTGCAGCTTGCATATGTCTCCCCTTCCTGTAGTTTCCTCCTGAGCATACAGTGTAAAGTCATCCACATAAGTTTACAGAGACAGAACTTGGAAAAACCCTTTACAATGTCATTTATAGAAATGGCAAACAGGGCACACTTAAGCCCACCCCCCTTGTGGGACTCCTTCCAGTGATCTTCCAGGTTAGAGAAATTTTTTCCCCCCCAAAGAACTCAAAATTTTCCTGTTAGAAAAGGAAGTTTTGTATGAAGGGTGGTAATGCTCCTTTTTAAACCCAATGTCATACAACTTCTTGAGTATGCCATGTTTCCCAAGTAGTATCATAAGCCTTTTCAAGGTCAAAGAAGATTACTAACATGTGACACGCTGTGCAAAAAAAATTTGTAGAGCATTTTCATCCTTACAAGTGATCTGTGGTCAATCCAATCTTCTAAACCCATTTTGATACGGAGTCAGCACTTTTTCCTTTTCAGCAGCCATTTTCCCCTGAAGTTTACCTTTTTCTCCACCCTTTGCAGATGCAGCTGGTAGGGAAATTGGCCGTAATTCCGGTTTTGGGGAAGGTCCTTGCCATTTTTTAAGGATAGGAATAATTATAGCTCTTTCCATGTGGATGGCACTATCTCCCTAATATCCTATTGAATAGATCAACAAGAACTTCTGGGAACTCCTGGAAAGGAGATATATTTGGTATGGAATATCGTCACTTCCTGGGGCAGTCTTAGGCAGAGCTGCAAAGCAGAGCCACCCCTTTTGCCAAAAAGGGCAATTTGAAGGAAGTTCTGCTGCAGTCCAAAATGAAAAAAACGACACGGGGGTCTTTCCTTTTTAGCCCGAAGAGTGGAAAATCGGGCAGTGTAAGATGCTCCAGAGGGACCCCGCCATGGTTTTGGCAGCTTTTAGCAACATTTTTTATCTGTGATGATTAGCCACAATCTTCAAAGAGGTTGACAGTGATGTGTTTTTCCACGATTTAGCACCTTGTCCCATACCATGCAAAGGGGGCCAGAGTTAATGAGGAAAATCCCGTCTCCATGTGCCGTCGGGTTTCCCTTTTAGACTCCCTGGCCTTGGTTTGGGTTTTTTGTAATGGGTCAAGGTTTCTCATGGGGCGTTTTTTTTCAACGCCTTAA
Organism: Penaeus monodon; assembly: GCF_015228065.2. Taxonomy (NCBI): domain Eukaryota; kingdom Metazoa; phylum Arthropoda; class Malacostraca; order Decapoda; family Penaeidae; genus Penaeus; species Penaeus monodon. Next base: position 7,364 of record NW_023664575.1, read on the forward strand.
TTAGTTTTTCCTTGCTCTGACAGCTTGTTGGCATTCATCGACCACCATGGTACCGGGAGGTCGACGGTAAGTCGCATTTTTGGGGGAAGGATGCTTCTGCTGCAAGGTGAATTCGTGAGGGTGAAGTGAAACAGCATCTTGAACACTCGGAAATCATTAAGACCATGAATACTGCAGTTAACTAAAAAGATTCCAGTCCGCATGTTCAAGTCGCCCTTTTGCCTCCATTTGGGTGGAATACCACATCTCCTCCCAAAAATATTTGAAAATGGTCGCTTTCCCTGTAAGTCTTCCCTAACCCGCCAAGTGAAATTCATTGGAAAGGTTGAGACAATTGACAGGTCTATATGGAGAATGTCCCAGTTTTAATTTGGAAATGTGTGGGAGTGTCGATTATCATAGGAGCAGGGACTCCAAGGCCCCTTTCCCCGAGGTTGCACAAAGTGTCCCTTGAGATTGCCCAAAAGTAGAAAGGGTGTGGCAACTGCCAAGTAGATTTTCAAACATTAATGTTCAGATTTTGTGGGGGGGGTAGAGGATGATCAGTTAAAGGGGTGTCAAGCCATTCTCACAGCCTTACCTGCGTGTTGTTGCAGGGGGATGGCCTGGAAGGGAATATCTTGACTACCTTATGCACTCCTCCATGAGGTCCATTCAAAGATCCCCATAATGGGCTTAATTTGGGAAACCTCTAAGGGAAAAGGTTACAAAATTTTTTTCCCGGTCCCTAATTTTTGTAGACATACACAAACTGGATATATGAAGCTATCAGATATTGCAGTTTTTCCCATTTTGCTGAATTCCCTGACAGTTCCATTGGGTTAGGGTATTTTTATTTTTTATAAGGTTTTTTGGGAGACCCGTGGTCAAGGTTTTCCTTACACCTTTAAGCGTCCCTTTCCATGATCCTGGGAGACCTTTTTAATGGTTGTTTACCCGTGGAAATAGTTTCAAAAGGGTTTCCCCTTGGAAGGTTCAGGATTTTTGCCTGGGCAAAAGGTGGACCTGAGCCTTTTCTTCAGGGGCTTCTGGGCTAACGCGGATTTTTGGGCCCCCGTGGATGTGGAGGGAGTCTTTTTCACAGGTTTAGGATTCCGTTTCCTGGGCAAAGGGTGTGCCTGAGCCTTTATTTAGGGGCATTTGCCTAGCAGAGAGGCCCCCTTGGATTTTGGTGGCAGGGGGCTGACCCCCGTTTAGGCCTCTGGAGCCTTAAATGTTTGGGTCCAAAGACCTTTCTTTGGGGGCAGGAGTCTCCTCAATAAACCCCCCATCCCACCCCTTTCTGGTGGAACAAACAACCGAGGCAGTGTCAGCAATTTGCGACGGAGGGTTTAAAAAGGGAAAGGGGAGAGGGGGTTTTGTTGTAAGAAGCATTGGAGGGCAAGGGTTGGGGGGAAAGGGGGATGGGCTAGAACCGAAGCAAAGGGCTTACGTGGCTGTGCAAATAGCACACGGGGGCGTCACTTTTTCCTCTGGAAAAAATAACTTTCTCCTTGTCCTTATTACCAATACTTTTTTCAAATCTGTACCTTTTTCATGCTTTGAAGAAGCTTCATGAGCCCTTGCAGTGGTAACAGCAATTTGGGCCTGGGGGAGTTTTCATCTCCTTTAGACCCGTTGTACCACACCCCCTTACACAACTCTTTGGTTTCCATTTTTCTTTAAAACGGCAAGAGTTTGGGCCCCTGCCCCTAACCCCAGGTGGAAACACCGCATGGGTTGGGACATATGGCTTCCCCTTTAGGTGGTACCGTGTAACTTAACCGATTTGGAAGGGCTAAGTTTTTTTAAAAAGTTAGAAGAAGAGTGGTGTCGATGTCCCAAAACCTCAACTTCTTTTTTAAAAACGTTTTACTGCCACTACATTAAAATTTTCTAGTTCTTCTAACAGTTTTTTCCCCAGAATAACTATTCGGGGTTGGAAAAAAAAAAAAATTCCCTTACATGATTTAGGGTTTTGTGAGGGGGAACATGAAACTTTTGCCCCAGGAATGTCGCATATCGCACGCAGACGGTCACTCTTGTCTGGTGACGAAACCCAAATAGGGACCATCTCGCTGGGGGTGAGCGAGGGCACGTTGAATACTTCAACAATTTTTTTGATGTACTTTGAAAATATCAAGATCCATATGATACACCTTCAATGGTTTTTCACACTAGGTACTTACTAAAGAAATGCTTTATATTACCAGTAAGATTTCCTTTGTGGATTGAGGGGGACTTTCCCCCTTTTTACCGGTTGGGAGCCCGGGAACCATTACGATCCCATTCTTTCCCCTTTTGGGAAATGGAAAGGTTCCCAAAGGAAATCTGATGTTTTCCCGAGGGAATGGTCGGGGGGATTTCGTAGGCGTCAGGGAGAGAGCTAGATCTTTGTAAATTTGTAGTATATACAAATTTGAAAATTTTTCATTTCCTCACCCCCTACCCACCCTGGGTCCAAGAGGGGAAGCTATAGTTGGGGCTCAAAATTTCCCCCAAAAGCCACAGGGGTTTGTGAGAAAAAAATATGCAGCCCCATTAATAATGATGGCAGTGCGGGACCTATCGCTACCGAATGAAAAAGTGCCTGCTTTTCCCTAGCCCAATTTTGACCAGCCCCATTGACTTGAATGGGGGTTGATCAAGCCACCCCCTTAAACCAGGGAAAAAAGGACCAAAGAGGTGTGTTTCTAGGTGCAGGGCGCAGGTGCAGCATCGCCCAAACCCCCAGGATCTGTTCTTGGTAATACGGGATGCCCCACACCCCCAAACACACGTGGGGGTTTTTTGGCCCTTTTTTCCCCTTTTTCCCCTTTAAGGAAATTTTTGGGCCAAATGGTGACCCCCCCGTTTGGGGCCCTGGGCCCCCTCATTTGGGGGCCTGCCCCCCCAGGAAGGGGGCCTTGTTGGGGGGGGGTTAAATCAGGGAACCCCCGGGGATGGGACCCTTGGTGGAAAAACCCGGGGCAGACCTCAGGCCCCCCCAACCGAGGAAAAAAGCGGGGTTTTAGGGGGGACTTTAAAGGGAATCCACTGGTCAAACTGCCCGTGACATCCAAAAACCTGTGGGCTGGGCCTTTGGAAAAAGACCTGCCCAGTTTTTCAAGGACATTAGGGTACCTTTACGTGGGGACAAGTTTTTCTACCGCCCCCAGCGAAGTGGGGAGGGAGGGGGACCAAAAAGGATTTCCCAGTTTTTCTAAAAAGGGTTAAGCCTAGTTAGCCCAAAAAAGGGTTTTTTTTAAAATCCCACAAAAAACATTTCACCTTTTTTCCGCTTGGTCGTTTGGGAACGAGGGCCCAAGAAAAACTTTTATTAAGAGAATAAAATTTCCCTTTATTGGTTTAAAGTTTTTAATAAAAAATTAAAATACATTTTTTTTTTCACCAAAAAAATTTTAATCTTTCGTAATTGGGTTTCCCGTTTTTTTTCCTTTTCTGCCCCCCCCTTTCCTTGGTGGTCCATAAATGTTATTCACTCCTTTTCCCAAATTGGGTTTGTTTGGGTAAAAGTGTTTTTTTTTAAAGCAAATACAGTTCTTTCAAACCTATTTTATTAAAAGCATTAATTTTTGTATCAGGTTTGGGACCCAAGGGGAAAATGAAATGCCTTAATAATATTTTCTAATTTTGAATTAAAGGTAAAAAAAAAAACCAAGTTTTTTCATTTTTCAGATTTTCTTTTCCCAAAATTAAACCCCTTTTTTAAGTAGAATCGTATATTTGCTCATTCATCACGCCCTTCTCACTGTCTAGAAGTTGCTTGCATGTTTTGTGTAAATCCAAAGCAATCATGTGGTTAGTGATAGACACCTGTAGGGTATGTCATGAGTGCTCATCACAGATATGCAGAGTGGAGCAGGTTATTTATAGATTTCCCCAGCTCGTTCATTTTGTAGGCATTTTGGGTTTAGGAAACCCCCGTTGATGAAGTCTGAGATGCATAGCTAGACATGGCAGTTCAGAATTCCTGACCCCTAGAAGATTTGCTTGCTAGAAAACTTAGAATATATTTTCACGTCACCATTCACATTAATGCATACATTCTGTCGCATTTCAGTAAATGTTGAATTCAGTTGAAATAATTTTGTATTAATAGTATTGTTAATGCATCACAGTTTGGTTATATTGAACTCACTCTCAATTTCATTCTCATTCACGCTCGCTGTCGCACGCACGCGCGCGCGCCCACACACACACACACACACACACACACACACACACACACACACACACACACACACACACACACACACACACACACACACACACACACACACACTCTCTCTCACTCACTCACTCACTCGCTCATACACGCATAACAAAAGACACTGAAACCTTTTCATTAATAGGAGTTGTTTTTGTTGTTCTATGATGTGTCTTTTTTGCCCGCGAATTCATCAGTCATGACGAGTGACTCACACATAGTGTACAATTTCTTATTTTACATTTATTTCTTCTCTGTGTGATGACAATTTGTTCAAGTAAATCCTTGGAGATAGCCTTTGTCGATTCCCTTGTCTACTCTCGTATCTATCAGAGACAGTTGGTAATTCAAGCCAGGTCCATGCTGATCACTACTGATGTCTCTCTCTCCTATTTTCTTCTTTATCATTGTGAAAGTAAAATACAAAAAAAAGACGAAAATAATGTAAAATCGAATATTAAAAACTGCAAAGTTATATAAGCAACCAGCTAGCGCCACCTAACACCCACTCTTCTCTGCTGCCTATCTTTTTCTCTTGTATCTTGGGCCTTACGTGTATAATCTGGTTCACAGTTATTTGACACGGCACCATAGGAGGATCCTGCTGCAGAAAACGGTCACCTTAAGCCGCCCATGATGTTAGTGGAAGGACGCCACCTCCCGGGAAAACGCCCGTATATCCAGCAAGGACCAGGAACTCGCCAGCGCAGGTACCAGTCGCCCAGAGGGGCTACCCGATGGAAAACAGCTGGGTTCCACGCCCTAAGCGAGCTAGGGGAGAAGCAACCTAGCATGATCCAGTCTAGTGAGTTCATGTCCAGCGGTCACTGTGCGGAGATCACCACCACACCACCAGCCTCCGGGCTTGTCTGGCCGGACACGCGACCTCGCTTACCCAAGACATCATCTTGTGTGCTCCCTTCACTGTGTAGAACTCTTCATTAATAA
>NW_023664576.1:0-5000 GCF_015228065.2 Penaeus monodon
TCTCTTTCTCTCTCCCCCCCATCTTCTCTCTCTCCTCTACTCTCCTCTTTTTTTTTCTCTTTTTCTCTTTCTCTCTCTGTCTGTCCTCCTTCTCACTTCTCTCTCTCTCACACGCGGCCAACCGCGTTGGCCTCACCTGTCACTTTGTCTTATGATTATTTAAAAATGTTTATCAGTATAAACCCCGCAACTCGCATGGGGCCAGCGCAGTGGGGGAGGGCCCCCAATCCCCCCAAACATGAAACCAAACAGAATGGAGTGTGTAGTATTATTTAAGAAAACACACAAACCCAAAAAAAACACAAACACCACACAACACACACCACACAAACACACCACACACACAACACCAACCCACCACAAACACACACACACACACCCCCAACACACAAACACAACACACACACACACACACCATATAATATATATATATTATATATATATATAAATGTATAATATTGTGTGTATACATATAACAAATACCCACCCACACCACACATATAAAAAAACATATATATTATTATATTATATATATATATTATTATAGCATTATATATATATTATATAATATATTATATATATATTATATATATATTTGTGTGTTTTGTGTGTGTGGGGGTGTTTGTTTGTGTGTGTATTTTTTATGTTCATTTGAAACACACAAACCCCCAAAAAACACAAGCACCACACACACGCACACACACACACACGCACACACACCACATACCCAATAACCCACACCACAAACCACACAAACCCCACACACACACACCCCAAAAACACACCACACAACCCACACACACAATATTATAATTAAAATATTATATATATATATAAATGCATATAAATATAGAAAATGATTTATTTATTATTATATAATATATATAAATATATTTTATAAAATTTGTTTTTGTGGTTGTGTGTGTGTGTGGGTGGTGGTGTGTGTGTTTGTGTGCTGTTGTGGTTTTGTATTAATTAAACACACACACACACACACCCCACCACCAAAACACACACACAACCACACAAAAAAATTTTATTATAATTTTAAATTTAATATATATTTAATAATAATTAAAAACACAACACATTACATATAAAACACACACACCACACACCACACACACAAACCCCCACACACACACAACCCCACACACCCCACCCACACAACTCACTCCCGCACAGACAGACACCAAAAGCACACACACACCACCAATTACACACACAAATTTCACACACAACACACACACACACCACAACACACACACACACACACACACCCGCACGCCACCACACACACACAAAGTATTTATTTAATTATATATATATATATATAATATATATTTTAAATTTTATATATGTTTTAATTTTATACTATATCATACATATTGTATGTATATTTTTATACATAAATAATAATATATATTATTATATATTATTTTAAATTTTATTATATTTAATATTATATATATATTTAAAATTTTTATATTTATTAAGTTATTAATGTAGTTTATTCATCCTATATATAAATATATTTTTATATAATAATATATATATATAATATATATATATCCCCAAAGTATACTTCTCTAGAAAATTGCCATTGCCAAAAGCGCCCCAATTGCTCTTCACTAACATATGGAAAGAAACGAAGCATTACTTACGAGACAAGCTGAGGTTATTGAAACTTCAATTAGTGTTCCCAATTGCATCATATGTCTGAGTGTTGGGTGGCGGCGTAGAGTATATGTATATATTATGTTTACACACACACAAACACACACGCATATATATCTATATATATATATGATAATATATAGATATATATTATATATATATATAAGATATATATATATGAATATATGTGTATATATATGTACGTAATATATATACTATTATAACATATATATATATATATATATATATATATATATATATATACTATATATATGTATAGAGATAGAGATATATATATATATATATATATATATAATATAGATGTTAAGATGCATATGTATATTGATGTATATAATATATATATAATATATATATATATATATATTAATATAATATATATATATATATATACATTATCATCCACCACAAACCCCCCCCCGCACAACCACACACACACCACACACCACACACATATATATATATATATATATAGATATATATATTATAATATATATATATACATATATATATGTATATATATACATACTATATATATATATATCTAACCACACACAAACACACACACACACACACACACAGCACACACACACACACCGATATAAATCTATTATATATATATATATATATATATATATATAGATATATATATATATATAATTACATATATTCATATAACCATATACACACACACACACAAACACACACATTCACACACACACACACCACACACACACACACGCACGCACGCACACACACACACACACACACACACACACACACACACACACACACACACACACGTAGGGACACATTATCATAATTATTGCAATTACTATTTATTATTGTAATTATTGCAGTTGATAATATTATATTTCTAAAAACTATACTAATAACAACTACATAATAATAGTAATAAAGAATAATAATAACAATAATAACGATTTTATAATGATCATTTATATCATAATTTAAGTTAATATCGTTATTACTGTAATTATTACTGTTATGATAATTATTTTTGGAATTATACTACCAGTGAAAATAATAATAATGATAACAATAAATGTAATAATATAATAACAATATATAACGATTTTATTATATTATATATTATATTATTATCATTATTATTGTTATTATTATTATTATTACAGTTATAATCTATTGTTTGGCAATAATAGTAATAATTAAAATAATATTATACTACGACTAATAGTAATAATAATAATAATAATAATGATGTAATAAGAATAATAATAAATAATAATAATAAACTAATAATAATAAATAATAATAATAAAAAGAAATAAATAATAATATTAGTAAATAATAATAATATGATGATGATGAGATGATGATGATTGCCAAATCATTTTTTCCCTGGTACATATTCAGATACTTGGAGTTATATAATTTTGAACGCCTTTAATTAGCACATATGTCCAAGATATAAAGAAAAAAGTAAAAAATAAAATGGTTTTCAAGAATTCATCACAGAGCAAAGAGGAGGAAAAAAAATAACAATAAAATAATTGTAGTGTTCATCTACAGATACTAAAACACATTTATTTACATATTCCTACAAACGAAACATTTGCTGGGTTGACTCAGTAGGAGATGTCTTTATTTTTTACAAACCAATTAAAAGCAAGACCATGAAATGCAAAGGTTACGATTTTCTTTGGAGGCAGTAGACGTAGAAAAACGTGTAGTATGCAGACTAGATAGGAGAAACTCGTTATCATTATTATTACTATTCATTTATTTATTTATTTGTAAATTATTAGTTTTTTGTCTATATTATAATTAATAACATCATGATGATACCAGACTCCTATTTGACAACTACCACTATTAGTTCTACTACATAATAATCAATTAAAAGTAATATTAATGATGACAGTCAATAAAACGATAAAAAAGTTTAATAATAATAGTAATAATAATAATAATAATAATAATACTAATAATAACAATGATAATAATAATGATAATAACACACAACTCCATTAATCATACAGTATTTCAAAAATAGGACGATCTAATGACGACAGTGGCAAGTACAGTGGAACCAAGAAGAAAGATAAATGTATAACCTCTAGGTTTATAAGTCCCTGTAATAAGAAATCAGCAAATAGGGCAACAGAAAAACATAAAGAATGGTTGCTAGATTTTTTTTTTTTTTTTTTTTTTTTTTTTTTTTTAATGGAAAATTATGCAATTCTCTTTATTCTCACCTTTTATCATTCATTATTGTCATGATATAGAATTCTGGTAATTATTATCATTATTACCCTAATAATTGACAAAATCATCAAATGAATGGAAAAAAGTCTTTTTGGAGTATCTCTCAAAAGGTATATTCGCTAGATTTTGCCGCTTTTCCGACTTTTGGGATTTCTTTTTCTTTTACCTTTTTATTATATAGGACACCATTCTGTTCTTATCATCTTATTATCACGATTACATCATTATTATGGTTATCATCATTATCATAATTACTCATCATTATCATCATATTGCAATTATTACATTATTGCAATTAGTACATTATTATTGCAACTATTGCCCAATTATTGCAGTTATAAATATATATTTTTACAAAACATACTAATAAACGGCTACAATAATAATAGTAATAACAATAATAATAAAACAATAATAAGAAACCTAACCAAATTTAGCCTATCCAAACATCAAACGTAACAAAAACAAAACTAAACCTAACGTAACTTATCCAATCAGATACATAGGCCAGTACATACACAGATAGATAAATGCGGCAGGTAGGAAGGCTGACTAGCACGAGAGATGGGTAGGTAGATAAACAGACAGATAGTAGGTAAGGTAAGTAGTAGGTAGGTAGGAACTAGATGTAGATACGTAGGTAAAAAGATATAAGGTAGTAGGGAAGGTAGGTAGACAGCCAATTAGCTAACGGACATATAAAAGATAGATATTATAAATACTTATAAACACAGAGACACACACACACATAAAAAAATAAATAAATAGATGGATATATATATATATATATATATATATAGATAGATAGATAATAGATACACACATATGTGTTTATATATAAGTTAGATATAATATAAACATATATATACCTATACATACACATATCTATCAATCGAACTATCTATCGAACTCTAGATATATGTATACAGATATAAATACATACATACATACACAAAAACCATATTTATATGGATAGATAGTAGATCGTAGATATATAGATAGTTAGATATGTATGCATACATATGTATATATGTATATATATAAACATATGTATT
>NW_023664576.1:10000-13672 GCF_015228065.2 Penaeus monodon
ATATATAATAAAATATTATATTATTATTAAAATATAAAATTTTTCTTAAACTCTCGCCCCCCCCCACTCTCTCCTTCTTCTTTCTCTCTCCCCTTTTCATTTCTCCCCCCTCCTATCTCCTCTCTCTCTCTCTCTACTATATTATACATAAACCCAATATATATTTAAAATTACAAAATATATATAAAATATATATATATATATTTTTAATAATAATTATATAATAATAATTTATTTATAATAATATAATATAAAAATCTATATTATATATTATTAAAATAAAAATTATAAAAGATATAAAAAAACACAAACACACACCCACACACAACACACACAACACAACAACAATATATATATATAATAATATTATATAATATATATATAAAATTTTTATATATATTATATAATATAATATATATTATTATATATATATATATATATATTACATGTATATTAATATGTATGTATAATATATAAAATTGTTTTAATGGTGTGTGTTTTTTTCTTGTGTGTGATATGTGTGTGTTGTTTCGGGGTGACCCCGGGATGAGTGTATCATGCTTTGAGACTAAGCATTTTTTGGCTTTTGTCTCTTTTTGCTGTTACCTCCTCTGATGTATATAAAATCGAGTAAAAGAGGTTCTACCCAAACTCGCTCGTGGCAGATGATTGCCCCGGGGAGACATTTGCATTTTTCTGGGGGGACTTCAATGCGGTACCGGGGTGACCCAGCTGGTACGAGGTCTGTCGGCCCCCCCTGGCTCGGGAGCATCCCAGCACGAGAATAGCCTCCCTTTTCCCGGGGGTTTTCTAGCCCCAAAAAGAGGATCTCTGGCTCCTGGTACCAGCGCTACAACCCCATCGCTGACTTTGGGACGCGATAAAGGGAATGTGGCCAAGAAGATCGACCCCCTTTTTGTAGCACGCGTGGAGGATCCTCCAGAATGCAGGTTTTTCCCGGGGTGCCGATTCTGGCACCGACCCTAGGCGCTTGGGCTACCCTGCGGGTCCACTTCAAAACTCCCCTCCCTCCGTGGCCCCCCTAAGGGGTTCACTTAGACAGGATAAGGGAGGAGTGGCCCGGGTTCGCCCCCGACGTCTCTGACCATCACAAAACCAGCAAAATGCGACCCAGTTGCTTGTGGGGGTCCTTTAAGCGTGTAACCTCGAACAGCTCAGGGGTCCATTGGCTACGCCCAAGTACAAGGCAGATTACCCTCTCCTGGGGACATTACAGGCCATGAAAACATTGCAAGGCTCAGCTGAATGGGGAACCAAACCTTCGTCGTTCCTGGGGGTGTAGGGCTCGGGGCACTGTGAGAAAGGGGCAAGGAACATTCCTCGGAATCTTGCTGGGGAGGTCGAAGGGCCATTTCTTGGTAAATGACCTTGCCCTCCTACCAAGCCCTGGAAAAATGAACCCTAACCCCCCCACAGATGACGCAGTCGACAGGATGGACGACCCTTTTAGATCATGTTGGGGGGTGTGAACGTAGGTGAGTATTTTGAACTTGTACCAGGTGGACCCCCAAAAATTGCTTTTGGGTGCAAGCGGCCGCGGGCCTGGCCGGGGCCCACATCATGAGGGCCTCCTACCCTAAAGAGGTTTGGCTAGCGATTTCCAACGAAGGTGGGAAAAACGCGGCATTTGATACCCTGCTGAACTGCTAAAGGGTGGGGGGAACCTATGGGTTTGGGGGCCCGCATTTCATCCTGACGCCCTTTGGCAGTCTGGTTTCCCTTCCCCTGACCTGGGGGGCATGGTCATCCCTCTCGGAAGGGGGAAGGGATCGTGGGGCGTACAACTACCCTGGCATTAACTGCTCAAAATACAGGGGAAGGTTCTCGCCCCTTTTTCTAAAAGGATCCGCAACCACCTACTGAGGCATCAGAGACCGGAAACAGTCTGGATTTACTCCTGACAAGTCCCCAAAAAGACGTTACTAGCGCTTCGAGTAATTGTGGAAAGCCGTCGGGTTTTGGGCGTGGGTTGTCGAGCCTAATCGACCTCAGAAGGCGTTTGACTCGGTGCATGGGAAACGCTATGGGGGAAACCTGAGGCTCAGGGGAATTCCCACACATTTTTGGGCCCTTTGGGAAACCCTATACTGATATGAAAGGCTTAAAGTGTGGTGGGGGTAGTCAACTTTTCGTGTAATTCAGGGTGAGGCAAGGCTGTGTCCTTTCACCCACATTTTTAACCTTGAGGGCTGGATAAAGGGCAACTACTAGCCAAATCGGCGGAGCAACCTAGCAAATTAAGGTCTCAGACCTTGACTTTCCGACGATGTGATCCTATCTGAGTCCTTTGGGGTCATTGTGGCAGTCTTGATGCATTTTGCAATGAGGCGGCCCCTAGGCCCAGAGGGCCCTGGCCAAGACCAAATTGGACTTTTGGGGGCCCGTTGGGGGAACCCGTTCATCGATCCATGCTTGCGGGGAGGACGTTAAGTCACAGAAAGTTTTACATCCTTGGTAGTGTATCCATATCTCTGGGTGTCGACCAGGGAAATTGAGACGGATTGGTCTGGCAAAGGAGCCATAACTCGACAACAAGGGTTTGGAGATGTCGGACCCTTTCAGAAGGACCAAATGCTGTCTTCAAGGCCTTGATACTTCCAGTTTTGCTCTATGGGAAACGAAACCTGGACGTATCCCGCGCCCTTTGGGGTCTTTCCTTGTGCCTTTTTTAAAAAGTCCCCTTTGCCGGATCATGGGGCAGTTGGGAGGACCCGTTCCAACCGGCGGTTTCAGGTGAATTTCATGGGCCCTGTTACTTCATAATCCCGGGGTCGCCCAAATCAGGGTATATGGCCACCAGCTGGCCTCCCCATGGAGACCCGCCCATCAGGTTTTTCTCTGCAGACAAACCCCGGGTGGAGGGACCTGTGGGACGTCCTAGGAGATCATGGCTTGGGCAGCCGCGAGACCTGTCGGAGGGAAATTGAGAGGGCCGGTCTACCTGGAGACTCGCCGAGGGGTCCCCGTGGCTGAAGCGAAGGGGGGATGCGGCCATGCGCCCCCGCGGCGTAGCCCCCTTTAGTGATGAGATAATATATAAAAGAAATTTATACATATAAAATATATATAAAATTTTATATAATATATATATTATAATTTTAATATATAATTATATTATATATATATTATATATAATTTTATATATATATATATATATATTAAAATATTTAAAACATATTATATATTATATATAATTTTTATATATATATATATATATATATATGCATTTTATATATTTTAATATATATATAAAATAATAATTATATATATATATAAAATTATTATTATAGTATATAAATATACTATATTTTTATTTTTAAAATATATATATATATATATATTTTTTTTTTTTTTTATATAAATTTTTATATTATATATATATTAAGTATATATTATAATTTTTTATATTGTGTGTTGTGTGTGTTTTTGTGTTTTGTTTGTGTTTTTTTATTATTATTATTATTTATTATATATGAAATAATAAAAAAAAAATGTGTGTTTGGGTGGTGTTGGGGGGTAAAAAAAAAAAAAAAAAAAAAAAAAAAAAAGGGAAAAATCAAAAAAAAAAAAAAAGGAAAAAAAAAACAAAAGAATTATAAAACAGCAAAAAAATAAAAAGATGAAATTTTTTTTAAAACAAAGGAATTTTTT
>NW_023664577.1:0-13671 GCF_015228065.2 Penaeus monodon
GGGTAAAGGAATAACAAAAACCCAAAAATTTTTCGTTTTACGGGCCAGTTCTTCCCCCCAAAAAAAGGGTTTTTTTTAAGTTCGTTGGGGTTTGGCCCTTTTTTTTCTTTATCCCCCCCGGAAATGGGAAAACCAAAACCCCCCCCCCGGGCCAGTTCCCCCCAAGGGGGGGGATGGGGAAAAAAACCCCGTCCCAAAAATTTTTTTTTTTCCCCTGTTTTTTAACTCCAAGGGTTAGGCAAAGCTGTGGGCCCCCGCACCAAACTTTTTTTTTTAACTTTTTTTAGCTCTAGCCCCCAAGGTTTTTCTGTGAGGGCCCCAAACCCCAGGCCCCCTATCAAGTTTTCGGACCCCGACTTTTGGGGCCGACGACGTTGCTATCCTAACTAAGCTCTGGGAATCAATGGTGGCGGCCTTTCTTTGATGAATTTTAGCAATGGAGGCAAAAGCCCTTGGGCCCCAGAGGGGCCCCCTCCCTGGACCCAAAATCCCAAATTATTAGGGGGGCCTTTGTTTTAGGGCAACTGTTTTTTTCCAGCCCATAAATTTACCATATTTTTTTGCAGTGAAATTACAAATTGAAAGTTCCCTTGAGAACTTTTAAATACCTTGGTTAAACTGTCCAAAGGTTTTCTCACTTTTTCAAAAGACATATATAAAATTTAAAAAAAAATAAAAGAAAAAATGGGAAAAACATGAACCCAAAAAACCGTTTTTTTTCCAATGGGAACCCACCCAAGCGAACCTCCCCAATGACCCACAAAAAAAAAATACAGCAACCTGAGGGGGCGGAAACTAGATATTTTTATTGGAAAAAAATACTGCTGGCCCGGCCGGGTGAAAAACCGTCCCACTAGTGAACCATTTACGGGGCACACTATAACTAAACCCTCATGGATAGTGGGCCCCCAGCCGAAAATGCCAAAGGAAACCAAAATCCCCAAAATGGAAAAACAGAAACCCAAAGGCCAAACTGGGCAGGCCCCATTTCCCAGAATGCCTTTGGGGGCCCCGCCCTTGTCTGAGAAAACAATGAACCCATTTCCAAAAGGGAAAATGTGGGAAGGCCCCAGAAAAACCAAGACTTTAAAAATTTCCATTGATGAGGCCAAACCTCAAAAGGGCCATTACCCCAAATCTTCCCGGCCCCGGGGGTCCAGGAGTTCACAAGAGACGCCCCTGGGGAAAACTTAATGGGGAAAGAAGAATTTAAAGGGGAGGTCAAAAAAACAAGGGTGAAATTATGTTGGGCCCCCAAAAAAATTTCCCCCGAAGGCAAAAAAATCCCCCGACAACCCTAAGCCCTCCCTATGGGGGGGCTTTGTCCCCAGGATTTGCCAAGGAAAAACTGCCAGCAGGTTCAAAGGCCAAAGGAAAAAAAAATGGCTTGGAATTGGTGTGGGGTCCCCCCCTTTCGACCACCATACCCCCCCCTTCCAGAGCTATGGCAAAAAAGGTCCCCCAAAAACAAAGCTACCAGCCGCCCTCACCCCCAAAGGGTGCATGCACCATGAACCCCAGTCCCCCAGAGGCAAAACAACCCTGGCCCCAACAGTTTTTCCCCCCCTGTTGAGAACAAGGTTAACAACCGCCCTGGCCAGCCGAATTGGAGGGGGAAAGAACCCAAGAAATTGCCCCACAACCCCGTCCCAGACTTGCCTTTTCCCCTAATCCCAAGGGGAAAAGGGGCAGTCCCGAACAACAAAACCAGACGTTTTTATCTTTTTCTCTGAGGGGAACTAAAGAAATGCCTATAAAGCCAGTTGTAAACAACCCCCCGGGCTTCTGATGGGAATTCTTTGTAACCCCCAAACATTTTTTCCCCAACCTGGGGACTAGTAGGTTGAAAAACTTGCCCTTTTCCCTGGGAACTTTAAAACCAACAAGTCCCCCTGGAAACATCCACTCCCTTTTTCCCCCAAGTTTGGGAAAAAAAGGGGCTAATCAAATAGTTTTCCCCCTCTCCCAAACCAAAGGAAGGGCCCGGGAAGTAACCCCGCCCATCCTTCTTCCCTCAACCTGTCCTGGCCAAGACGACCGGGAGGATGGTTACTGACCCGGCTTTCCGATGGAAAAAAAAAAAGGGAAACCCCCCCCATTGCAGCATAGCCACGCCTCTTTGAAAACAATAAAGCACGGGGCCAACTTTGGGGTAAATAATTTCCCTTTGAACCTGGAGAAAGGCTTTTTGGAAAAATTGGCAAGGGCCCTTCTTTTACCCCTTCAGGAGAGCCCCTGAATTCAAAAAAAGGAATCAGAGGTAAGCTTTTTTTGCCTTTGATAGGGGGACTACTTTTTAAGGAAATAAACAGCTTAGAGTTCAAAATTCCAAGGTCCACCCTAATCACAGCCCCCAAAAGGGGGACTAGAGAAAATGGAACGCCATGGGGGTCCAGTCCCAGCCCTCCCTTTTTTTAACACATTAAATTGTTCCCCCCCCCGTATTCCCAACATAAACCTCCCCCGTGGGGGTGCCCAAGAAAACATCCTCCTATGGCCCGAAAGAATCTTGCTTAAAACATCTCCACTGGGAAACCTACTGCCCCAAAAAAAAGCCCAGCGTTTTTTTGGGGCCCCCCCGGAAACTTGGTAAATCCGAGGAGTGTTGGGGGAGGAACAGGACCTTAAAAAAATCTCTGCGCCAAATCCAAAGCCCATGGCTCCTGAGACAGAGAGTTTTTTTGCCCCCAAAGGAACATTCCCTTTAAAAAACCAGGGGAATGGACTTTTTGGGAGTGGGGTTCCAAGGAAACCTCCTACCCTTTGGGGTAAGGGATTAAGAAACCCGGGCCCCTCCCCCTTTCCAGAAAAGGGAAAGTCCAGTAACCTTTGGGTTGACCGAACCAAATCAAGACTGTCCCCCCCGTTTAGGAGAGCAAATGAGTGGGGGAAGACGCATAGGAGCCCAGACACAGAGATCCATTCTATGTTTTGGGCCCATTTGTGGAAAACCCAAAGCCCCTCCCCCTGCCCCCCCTGATTGGCCCAAATTAAAAAAAAAAAAAACCCTAAAAGACCAACCCGGAGAAAAAGTCCCCCCCAAAGCCGAAGCCCCGCCCCCGGTCCCATTCTGGGTGGCCCCCAAAAGGTGGGGGGAAAGGTCCCCCCAAAACCTTCCTCCTGGAGGCAAAACCTTCCCCCTTTTGGCCCTCAAAAGAATCAATCTTAATGGCCAAGCCACCAATTTCTTTATCAAAGGGCATCCAGGCCTCCCAGGAATACAAGGCCTAAGGAAAATAGAAATAGTCCCCCCCCCGACCCCCTAAAAAACAAGAAAAAAACGAGCTGTTTTTTTCAAACAACTCCCCCCTGGCCTGTTTCCCCCCCCACACAGCCCCGGATGTTTTTATATGCCATCACTTCAAAAAACACAGCTTTCTTTGCCAAGGACCATGGGACTCCCCCCCACCCCCAGACTTTTTTGTCGAAAGCTTCCCACCGTGGAAAACCCCACAAACCTCGATTTGAGGTTTCTTCTGTCACGAGACTGGCAAACCAAAAAGAATGAATACCCCACGCAATAAGCCTAATGGCAAAATACCCAGAGGGTCCATTGTAAAACCATCACTCCCTTCCCGGCAAGTAAAGAAAACGTAAACTACAACGGGATTGGAATCGGTCCCCCATCCCCTTGACCCCCAACTGCAGGCCGCCGGCTTTTTTCGGAAACAAGGGGATTGCCACAAAATACATGAGGGTAAAGTAACAACCGCCCAAATTTCCCGCTTTTCAGAACAAAGGGCAGGTTTTTTTTCTAATCCCTGGGAAAAAAAAACCCCAAGTTCCACGCTCCCCCCGGGAAGGGAAGGACCAACGTGGGGTCCCCCTACAATACAGACCCCCAGAGGAGCCAAACGCTGTTCTTCAGCAGCGCTCACCCAATGACAATATCACCTTCCCGGAACCTACTAAATCCTCACACTGGCACAGAGGAAATTCTTAAACAAGGGTTAAAAAGAATTTTTTCATAAAAAATGGGTTTTTTCCCAGCCACCATTGGGATCAGAGGGATTTAAAGCTTGCTGAACCCCGACCTAGCCGAAGTTTTTGGGGGAGGGGGTAAAATGCCCCCCTAATCCCCATTGATTTTTACATCCAAGAAACCGAAAATTACTTAGGAAGAAAGTGTACGGGGAACAGCAACCTCCTTCCTCCTGCAGCTTCACAAAGAGGAAAAACGGGGATCCCCCCCCCCCGGCCAGCCCGGTACTCAGATTTGGCCCACCCCACTATGAAAACCCCTGGCACTCCCTGAAAATTAAAACCAACAGAGGAAAAAGAAAAATCCTTTTCTTTCACAGAAATGGGGGGCCCTAGGTTTACCACTTGGTTTTTCATGGCAAATCTACAAACCCAAAAGACCGTGAGAGGGGTTGGTTTTTTTTCATGGTTGGCGGGCGAGCCGAAAAAGCCACTCCGCAACATTAACTTTAGGAGAATTGTAAACACAAAGCCAAATTTCCCCCGGAAACAAAGGTCCCCGCAACAAAAAACCCAAAAGCCGGGCGTGCTTTGGGAAAGAGATTTGTTGCGATATGGCCCCTTTTACAGAAAAGCCTAAAAAAGCTGAAACACCAGGCCCCCCGGGGGCCCATATGTGAAAAAAGGCCCCGGGCGAAGCCAGAAACTTTTCCGCAAATCTCCAATGCTAAAAAGCTGGCCCCGGCCGACCCTGCCAAGGCCGCCATCCCTATTTTTCAGAAAAGCACCCGAAAGTAACCCCCAACAGTGCTGGGAAAAAATCGCAATACCCTGCCACAGATGCGGTTTGCAGCATACTTTAGTGGAAACGGGACGTCCCCAAAACAGGACTTTTACAACCCCATGGTTGTTTTTACATTTTTAGATGAAAGCTGTTAAAAAATTTACTGAAAAAATTTAAAGGAAGCAGAAAAAATTCCTTGGAGGGATTGAAAAAATCCAAAAAAAGAGAGAAAAAAAAAAAGGAAAAAATGCCATACAAAACGTGACGGGATAAAAGGGAAAAAAGGGAGTTCCGTCCCCTGGGTTGTTTTTCGTCCAGCTTCCCTGTTCCTGATATATATATTTTAATAATATATAATTTTATATAATAATAATTAATTATTATTTTATATATAATTTAAAATAATATAATATAAAAATTATAATATATATAGTCCCTGGGCCCCCCCTTTTTCCTTTTTGATGTTAAAATTTTTTCTGAAAGAAAAAATAAATCGAAACTGGTCAAATACAATTCTTTGTTTTGCGAAAAATAATCCATTTCTTTATTTCATACCTTTTTTTCACACACACACACAACAAACACCCAAACCACCACAACACACACCACAAACAACACCCACCACACCAACACACACACACACACCACCAAAACACATACCACAAAACAACCCCACACACCACCCACACCCAAAAACACCACACCACCACACAACACACACCCCACCCCCACACATATATATATTTTATATAATTAATAATATTAATTTTATATAATAATTAATATATATATTTATATATATTAATATAAAACTTCGAAAATTTTTACCATTAATCAGTGAAATTAAAAAAGCAATTGAAAAAACAAATTTGAATAAATAAAAACCCTTGGGCCCAGCTTTTTGTCCCAAGAATGAAAAGCAATTAAGTAAAAAAAAGAAAAATTAAACACGATTAAAATGTATTTACCTTTGGACAATAAATTTCCCCGGGTGATAAAAAAAACAGGCCTTTTTTTATAAGAATCTGGGGGAGTAGCAAAAGTCCCCCCCCCCTGTTCCTTTTTGGGGCTATCAGACCAGGAAAGTTCCCATAGAAACCGGATTAGTCCCCCCCCCTGGCAAAAACTGGAAAGGGCCCCCTGAAACCTCCCCCGGTCCCCCAACAAGATGGGCCAGTACTAAAAAGCCAAAAAGGACCAAACCTACGTTGTTTTTTTTTTCAAAAGGCCCCTTTTGGAATTTCTTACCATTTTTTTTGTTTTTGTTCCCAATGGAAGCAATAAATTTTGGACGCTAATCTAAATGGCCCCTTTGAGTCCTCCCTCCCCTTGATGCCTTTTTTTGTGGAACCAAGTCCTACGTCCCCCCCACCCATGGGGTATATTCGCAATGACCCCTGTGTTCCCAACCCCGGCGGCTACACCCGTGAGGACCGGCAAAGATACCTGTTTTTTTATTTTACATTTAAACCGGGGGGCCACAACCCCGGGCTGTTTGGGCACCTAGCTTCGTCTCCCAGTAAGATGACCCCCTGGCCCCTACAGGTTTTTCCCCCCCCCTTTTTTTTTTCGAGACAATCCTGGGTGGAGGGAGGCCCGTGGGGAAGACCCTAGAAGGTCACGGCTGGAAAAAATTTTCCCGAAAAAAACTGTCCCCCCCCCGCAAAGGGCCCAAAAATAATGGGGCCCGGGGGAGGCCCTGTCTGGGAGACCCCCCCATAAGGAAACCCATGTGGCTTGGAAATTATATAATATATATATATAATATATTATATTTATATAAATATATATATTATATAATATATTTTATAATAAAAATTTATAATATTATATATTTATTAACAATATTATATTATTACAATATATATATATATATAATTTTATATTTATAATATATATAAATAAATTTTAAATTATATCACATGGGTTAATATAACATTAATATATTATATATATAATTATATATTAAAATTATAATAATATTTAAATATATTTAAAATATTATAATATATATTTTATATATATAAATAAATATATATATTTAATATATTTATTATATTTTATTTTAAATATAAATAATAAAATATAAATAATTATATATTTGTATACAATTGTATTACATGTGAATATAATATTAAAATATATATAATATTATTTTATATATATTTTAATTTTATATATATAAAATGTTTATATATATAATTTTTAAAAAATATATATTTATATATATATAAAATTTAAAAATATAATTTAAAATATATATATTATATTTTAATAATATTAAAAATATATTCCAGCCCCACATGGGGTCCCCCCCCCTTTATGGGCCGGGTCCCCTCCAGACAGGCCTCTCGGCCCCATATCTAAACTTCCTCGCGAAAACCAAGTTCTGGTCCCCGAAGGGTATATTCCAGCCCGTTGGACCTTCTAGGTCCCCCCTTCCCCCCGGGCCCTCCCTCCCCACCCAGGAATTTTTTCCTCGAAAAGAGAAAACAACCCCGTTTGGGCAGGGTCCCCCCTCTAAATGGGAGAAAGAGGCTAGGTTGGGCCCATACAAGCCCCCAGTTTTTGGGGCCACTCCCGGATTTATGTAAAAAAAACAGGTATCATGCCGGTTCTCACCGGTTTAAAGCCGTCGGGTTTTGGACACATGGGTTCATTGCCGAATAATTTCCCCATTTGGGCCCACGTTAAGGGACCCTTGTTCCCCAAAAAGGCATCAAAGGGCGAGACCTTCCCAAGGCCACTAGATTTTGCGTCCCCCCAAGTTAAATTGCTTCCATAAGAACAAAACGGTAGAATCCAGGCCCTTGAAAAAACCACGTAGCCTTTTGGTCCTTTTTTGCAATATGTACTGACCATCTTTGTTGGACCCGAGTTTCATGGCCCCCCAGCCCGCCAGAAACCAATCCCGTTAATTGACTTTTCCCCCCTGGTTCCCCCGATTTGCCCCAAAGACCATGGACTATGCCTAACATTCCCGATTTCTTATCCAAAGCCCCCGTTTTTTTTTTATCAATCAGGATTTATGTTCCAAGTATAATACATTTTTATCGTGGGTTTTAATTTTTTCTTTTTATATACTTAATTGCCTTTTTCCATTCTTTTGGGCAAAAGCTGAACAAGTGTTTTTTTTTAAAATATTCATATATGTTTTTTTTTCCCAATTTGCGTTTTTTAATTTTCACTGATTAACTTGTATAATTCGAAAATTAAAATAAACTATTTATATAAAATATTATTATATTATTATATTTAATATATTAAAATTTTATATATTTTATATATTTTTGGTGTAAGTGTGGGTGGTGTGGTGGTTGTGTGGGGGGTGTTTTTGGTGGTGGGGTGTGTGGTTGGGGGTTGTGGTTGGGTGGGTGTTGGGGTTTGGGGTGTGGTGGTGGGTTTGTTGGGGTGGTTGGGTTGTTTGGTGGGTGTGGTTTGGGGGTGGTTGTGTGGGGGTGGTGTGGGTGGTGTGTGTTGGGGTTAAAAAAAGGTAATGAAAAATGAGGGAAAGGATATCTTCGCAAATTAAAAGGAAGAAAGTTTTTTTGACCAGTTTTCGATTATATCTTCATCAAGAAAAATACATACATCAAAGAAATGGGCAGACTTATAATATTTTATATATTTATTAAAATATATATTTATAAAATAGTATATTATTAATATTATAATATATAAATTTTATATAATAAATTTTATATTATTCAGAATAATTGAACCGAAAAAACCAAGACGACCTGGGACCTCCCCTTTATCCCCGTCACGATTTTTTATTGCAGTTTTTTCCTTTTTTTTTTTTTCTCTCTCTCTTTTTTTGATTGTTCAATCCCTCCCAAGGAAATTTCTTTTTTCTTTCCTTCCCCGTTTTTCAGTTTAAAATATACAGCTTCAAACTAAATGTAAACACCAGTGGTGGTTAGAAGTCCCTGTTTTTTTGGACCCTCCCGTTTTTTTTTTTCCCCTAAAGGTATGGCCTGCAACCGCATCTGCCTTTGCAGGGTATGCGATTTTTTTCAGCACTGTTTGGGGTTTTTTTTAACTTTCGGGCGGCTTTTTCCCCATATATACGAGCGGGCCTGCAAAAGGGTTCCCCCCCCGGCCCACATAGCATTGGAGATTTTGCGGAAGTTTTTTTTTGGCTTTCCGCCCGGGCCTTTTCCACATATGGGGCCCGCCCTGTGGGGTCGCTTTTTTTTTTGGTTGTTCCTGGGAAAGCATATCGCACAATCTCCCTTTTAACCAGCACGACGGGGGTGTGGTTTTTTTTCCTGCGGGGGCCCTTGGTTTCTCAGGAAAATTTTTTCGTTGGTGTTTTTTTTTCCCAAATTTCCCTAAGTAATGTGCGGTGGGCGTTTTTTCGGCTCCCCCCAAATGCAATGCAAAACCCAACCCCCCCCCTTCACGGTCCTTTTTTTGTTTTTTTTTTTTTAATGGTCTGCCCAAAAAACAGTTGGTAACCCTAGGCGCATTCTGTGGGAAAAATGAAACTTCGTTTCCTCTGTTTGTTTTTTTTAATTTCAGGGAGTGCCAGTTTGGGTTTCCCCTAGTCCGGTGGCATCTTGAGTACCAGCTTGGCCCGAGGGGGAGGATCTCGTTTTTTCCCCCCTGTTTTTGGGAAACTGCAGGAGAAGGAGGTTGGCCTGGTCAAACCGTAAAACTTTCCCTTCCTAAGTAATTTTTTTTTGGCTTGGATGTATAATCATGGGGGGGTTTTTGGGGGCATAACCCCTGCCCAACCTTCCCGGGTAGTCCCCCTGTCCCCCCAACAAAGCTCATTTTTCCCCCTGAATCCCAATTTTGGGCCTTGGGAAAACCCAGTTTTTTTTTATATAATTTCCCCTTTTTTTTTCCCTGTGTAAAGATCCTCCCGTTTCCAGTTTTTTTGGAGGATAGTACAGAAGGTAGATATTTTTTCCATTGGGTGAAACCCCTGGCTGAAGACAGTCGATGGGGTCCCCCTGGAGTCTGTAATTTTTATGACCCCCAACGTGGGTCCTTCCCCCTCCAACGGACCGTGGAACTAAGGGTTTTTTCCCCCAAAAAATTAAAACTTGCCCCTTCTTGTCTGGTAAACGAATTGGGCGTTGTTCCCCCCCCATTACCCCTCATGGGAAATTTTTTGTGGCAATCCCTTTTGCTCCGAAAGCCGGCCGCCTGCAAGTGGGGGGTTCCAGGGGGAATCGACCGATCCATCCGTGTAAAGTTACGTTCTACTGCCCCGAGGGGTGGGATGGTTTTTACCAAAAGACCCCCCTGGGTAATCTTTCCCATTTAGGCTATGCGTGGGGGGGTATTTCTTTTTTTTTGGTTTTCCAGTCCTCGGGAAAACCAAGAACCCCTAAACGAGGTTTTTTTTTTTGTCCACGGTTGGAGCTTTTTTCGAACAAAGTTCCTGGGGTTGGGGGGAGTCCCCATGGTCCCTTGGCAAGAACTGTTTTTTTTTTTTTGAAGCTTTAATGGCCATATTAAACAAACCCCTGGCTTGTGGGGAAGACAGCCAGGAGGTTTTTTTTTTTTTCAAAAGCCTTTTTTTCTTTTTTGTTTCTAGGCGTCTGACTAATTTCTAGTTCCCCCCCAGGCTTTGTAATTTCCTGGGGAGCCCCCGGATTGGAAACCCTTTGATAAAATTTGTTGCCCGCCATTTTAAATTTGATTCCGTGAGGCCAGGGAAAGGGTTTTTGGCCTTTCCCGGAAGAGGTTGGAGGGACCTTCCCCACCTTGGGGCAACCCAGAATGACCCTGGCGGCCTTCGCTTTTTTGGGGACTGTCCCCCCCCAGTTTTTGGTCCCTTAAAGTTTTTTTTTTTCTTAATGCCCAATCAAGCAGGGGGAGGCATAGTCCCCCCCACAATGGGGCCCAAAAACATAGAAATTAATCCTGTGTTCTGGCCCTTCCCTATGGCGTCTCCCCCACTCTTTTTTGTCCTCCTGACAGACAGTCTTTTATTTTTGGTTTCGGTTTCCAAAACCAGGTTAACTGGACTTCCCTTCTGGAAGGAAAGGGTCCGGTTCCTATCCTTACCCCAAGGTTAGAAAGGTTTTTTTCCCCCTGAACCCAAATCCAAGTCCATTTCCCTGGATTTTCAGACTTTTGTGCCTTGAACCCCTCTGGGCCTCCAAGAGCCATGGCTTTTTTGGGGGTTTGGCTGCAGGAATCTTTTAGTCCCCTGTTCAAACAATCCCCTCCGGATTACCAAGTCCAGGACCCCAAAGCTGGGGCTTTGGTTTTTAGGCAGTTATGGTCCCCCCCGTGGGAAGGAATGATAGCAAGATCGTTCTGCATAGGAGATTTATCTTGCCCCCCCACTGGGAGGTTTTTTTTATGGTTTTTGGAAGGATTACAGGAACATTAAAATGTGTTTTTAAAGAGGGCTGGAACTGGACCCCAAAGGCGTTTCATTTTCTCTAGTGGCCTGGTTGCTGGTTTATAGGGTGGGGGCCCTTGGAATTTTTGGGAAAATCTAGCTGTTCTATTTTCCTAAGTTAGTCACCCCAAAAAGGCAAAGAAGCTTTTACCTCTGATTTCCCTTTTTTTTGGATCAAGGGGGCCCCCTCCTGAATGGTAAGAAGGGCTTGCCAGTTTTTTCAAAAAGCCCTTTCTCCCAGGTTCCCCAAGGAAATACTACCACAGAAATTGTTTTTCCCGTGCTTATTGTTCTCAAGAGCGGTGGGCCTTTTATGCTGCATGTGGGGGAGTTCCCCTTTTTTTTCCATCGGAGCCGGGTTTTTGTTACCCATTTTCCTTCGGTCGTCCCCCTTGGCAACAGCTGAGGAAGAGAAAATGGGGCGGTTAACTTTTCCCCCCGGGCTCCCTTTGGTTTTAGAGGATTATGGGGAAAATATATGCCCCTTTTTCCCAAAATCTGGGGTTAAATGGGATTTTTTTTTCCCCCCGACTTTGTTTTTGGGAATAAGTTTTTGCAGAATGCAAAAGGCCTCACCTACTAGTCCCCAGGTGGGGAAAAATGGAATGGGGGGGTTACAGATCCCATCAGAGCCCGGGGCTTTTGGGTGTTTAAAAAACTGGCTTTAAGGCATTTTCCCTTAAGTTCCCTCCCGAGAAAAATAACGTCCCCCCCGTTGTTTTTTTGTCCCCGGGAATTGACTGCCCTTTCTCCCGATATGAAAGCAAGTCCCGAACTGGGTTTTTTTTTAGGCCCTTTTTCTTTTTGCCCTCAATTCGGCTTGGCAGGCGGGGTTTTTTTCTAAATTGTTCTCACAAGAGAACTTGTTTGGGGCCAGTCTGTTTTGCCTCTGACCTTGGGGTTTTTCATGGTGGGATGCATCTTGGGGGCCCGAAGCGGCTTTTGGTAAAGCTTTGCCTTTGACCTGTTTTTTCCATAAACTTTTCTGAGAAGGGGGTATGGGGTCGGAAAAAAAACTCACACCATTTTCCCGCCACTTTTTTTTTCCTGCTGACCCTCTGCTGGCAGTTTTTTTCCTTTGGCCAATCCCCGAAAAGCCCCCCCCTAGGAGGCCTTAGGTTTGTTCGGGGATTCTTTTTGGCCTTCGGAAATTTTTTTTTTTGGCCAAAATTTTCACCTGTGGTTTGACCTCCCCCAATCCTCGTCCCCTTTAAAGTTTAAACCAGGCGTCCCCCCTTTGGCCTCCCTGGACCCAGGCCCCAGATTTGGGGTAATGGTCCCCTTGAGGCTGCCCTCAATCAAATGGCAATTTATAAGTCCCCCCGGCCTTTCCTAGCCCCTCCACCATTTTTTCCCCTTTTTGTAATGGGGTTTTTTTTTTTTGCTTCCTCAGACAGCGGGGCAAGCATTCTGAAATTGCCTGCCAGTTTTTGGCCCCTTGTCCCCTGTTTTTTTTTTCCATCTTGGATTTTTTTGGGGCCCCCTGGCATTTTTCGGGCTGGGCCCCCTAATCCAGGGGGTTTGTTTTTTTAGTGCCGTAATGGGTCACTAGGTGAAAGGTCCCCCCCCCCATCGCCGGCCCCCCGCAGTATTTTTTTTTCCAATAAATATTTTTTAGTCCGCCCCCTCAGGTTTTGCTGGTATTTTTTTCTGTTTTTTGTTGGGTTCCATGGAGTGTCGCCCCTTTGGTTGGTCCCATGCAACGGATGGTTGGTCAGGGTGGTTTTTCCCATTTTTTTTTCTTTTTTTATTATTTTTTTCCCTTTTTATATAATGTCCCCATGAAAAGTTGAGAAACCTGGACAGCTAACCCAAGGTTAAATGTAAAAGTTTCTCAAGGACTTCATTGTACTCCACTGCAAAATTTTGGGAAATTAGGGGGTTGAAACAGTTTGGCCCCTAAACCAGCCCCCTAAATTTTCTTTGGATTTTTTGGGCCAGGAGACCTCCCTTAGGCCCCCAAAAGGGCTTTTGCCTCATTGCTAAATTCTCAAGAGCCGCCCCCACCATTTGATTCCCAGAGACTTAGATAGGGAAATAGCAAAACGCCCCCCCCCTCCCGGGAAAAGTCGGGTCCGTAACCTTGATATTGCCTAGTGGGTTTGCCCCCAACAGCAACTTTTGGGGGTAGTAAAGCTTTAAATGGTTTTTTAAAAATGTTGGGTGCAAGGACACCCTTTTTTTTGCCTCACCCTTTGAGTTAAAAAAGGGAAGAAACTTTTTGACAGGGGCCCCCATCACACTTGAACCCTCGCCCCGGGGGCGATGGTTCCCCCCCCAAACTCCCAGGGAAATAAACCCAAAGCCATAATCCCAACCGACCTTCAACCCTCTGTAGTTAGGGTAAAACTGGCCATGAGCGTAATATGATTTATTGGTTTCCTAAACCCCTTTTTTTTTTGTAAAACTCTGTTACATACATTACATACAACATACATTTCATACATACAATATTATATAATATATATATAATTATATTTAAATATTAAGATAATATTTATATATAACATACAATAAATTATAAAATATTATATTATATATAAATTTAATATATATATATAATGAAAAAATATATACTATATATAAAAATAAATATTAA
>NW_023664578.1:0-13670 GCF_015228065.2 Penaeus monodon
TAATAATTTTTTTTCAAAAGTTTCCAAATTCTCTTTATTTCATTTTATCATCATTATTGTCATGATTAATAGAATTCAGGTAAATTTTTATCATTATTTCCCTAATAATTGCCAGAATCATCATATGAATGGAAAAACGTCATTTTGGAGTCTACTCTCAAAAAGGGTATATTTTGCTAGATTTTGCCGCTTTTTCGACTTTTGGATTTTTTTTTTTTTACCCTTTTTTATTATATTGGACACATCCTGTTATTATCATCATTATTTTGATTATCATCATTATTTTTCGTTATCATCATCATTATCATCATTATCATCATTATCATCATTATCATCATCATTATCATCATTATTGCAATTATTGTCATCATTATTGCAAAAAATTAACATTATTATTGCAATTATTGCAGTTATAATTATATTTTACATCTGTACTAATAATTAAATACAATAATAATAGTAATAACAATAATAATAAAAATAATACGTTTTTATAATCATTTTTTTTATCATTATTTTAATTTAAAATCGTTATTACTGTAATTATTACTGTTATAATAATTATTTTAACAATTATAATGCCGTAAAAAAAATAATAAAGATAATAATAACAAAAATGATATTATAACAATATTATAACAATTTGTATTATTATATTTATATTTATTATTATTATTATTTTTATTATTACAGTTTTAATATAAATTTTGGCAATAATAATAATAATTAAAGTAATAAAAAAATAAAAATATTATAATAATAATGAATAATAATATAATAATAATAATAGTAGTATAATAATAAAAATAATGATATAATGATATAAAGATAATAATATGATAATAGTAAATATTTATATTATCAATGTTATCCAAATTCTCTTTTTCTAACTTTTATCATCAATTTTTGTCATGAATTAATAGAATTCAGGTAATTATTATCATTATTACCCCAATAATTGCCAGAATCATCAAATGAATGGAAAAACTCATTTTGGAGTCTACTCTCAAAAGGCTATATTTTGCTAATTTTGCCACTTTTTCGACTTTTGGGGAATTTTTTCTTTTACCTTTGTTTTTATTATATATGGACACAAATTTCCCGTTATTATCATCATTTTATCATGATTACATATTATTATCGTTATCATCATCATTATCATCATTATCATCATTATTGCAATCATTATCATCATTTTGCAGTAATTATCTTTATTTTGCAATTATTGCAGTTATATATATATTTTTACATCTATACTAATAACAACTACAATAATAAATAGTAATAACAATATATAACAATATAACGTTTTTATAATCTATTTATATCATTATTTAATTAGTTCGTTATTACTGTAATTATTACTGTTATAATAATTATTTTAACAATTAACTACCATAAAATAATAATAAGATATAATAACATAATGATTTAATACCATATTATAACATTCGCTATTATAAATTATACTTATTTTTATTATTATTGTTATTATTACAGTTATAATATATTTTTTGGCAATAATACTAATAATTAAAGTAAAATGAAATAATAATAATAATAATAATAATAAATAATAATAATAATAATCAATAATAATATAAAAAATAATAAATTTAATAATAATTTAAAAATGTAAATGATAATAATGATAATAATTAAATGATAATGTAATAATATATAATCTCAAATGTTATCCAATTCTCTTTATTCTCATTTTTATCATCATTATTGTCCCGATTAATTGAATTCAGTAATTATTAAACATTATTACCCTGAAAAATTTTCCAGAATCATCAAATGAAAGGAAAAAACCGTCATTTTGGATTTACTCTCAAAGGCTATATTTTACTAATTTTGCCGCTTTTCGACTTTTGGGATTTTTTTTTTTTACCTTTTTTTTTTTATATATGGGTTCATTCCTTATTATATCATTTTATCTAAATTATCTCATTATTATCGTTATTCATTCTTTATCATCATTTATCATTATCATCGTTATCATCTTCTTTATCATCATTTTTGCATTTTGTCATCATTATTGAAATAATTATCATATTATTTGCAATTATTGCAAGTTTAATATATTTTTTTACATCTATATTAATAACAACTAATAATAATATAAAACAATAACAATAACACTAATAAGCTTTTATAATCATTATTTATCATTATTTTAAATTAAATATAGTTTTTTACTAATTATTACTTTTATATAATTATTTTAAAATTATACATAAATAAATAATGATAAATAATAACATATTATATAAACAATATTATAACATTCGTATTTTTAAAATTATACTTATTATTATTATTATTGTTATTATTACAGTTATAATATATTTTTTGGCAATAATACTAATAATTAAAGTATAATAAATTTAAAATAATAATGATAATAATAATAATATAATAATAATAATAATATAATAATTATAAATAATATAATAATGATAAAAATGAAATAATGTAATAATGTTAATATAAGATAAAATTATAATTTAAATCCCCAAAAGTTACCAAATTTTCTTTATCTCACTTTTATCTCATTTTGTCATGAATCATAGAATTTAGGGAATTATTTTCATTTTCCCTAATAATTTCCAGAATCATCAAATGAAGGAAAAAAAGTCTTTTGGAGTCGACTCCAAAAGGGTATATTTTTAAGATTTTTGCCGCTCTTTCGCTTTTGGGATTTTTTTTTTTTTTTTTTTATATATTGGAACAATTCCGTTATTAATCATTATTATCATGATTATCATCATATTATCGTTATCATCACATTATCATATTATCTTAATAATTATCACACATTTCATATTTTTGCATTATTATCATCATTATTGCAATAATTATCATTATTATGCAATTTTTCAATTATAATATATTTTTTTCATCTATACTAATAAAAACTACAAAAATAAAAGTAATAACAATAAAAATAAAAAATAAAAACTTTTTAAAAGTCATTATTTATATCCAAATTTTAATTAATTCGGTATACCTGTATTTTTTTCGTTTAATATTTATTTTTTCATTAATTACCATAAAATAATAATAATGATAATAAAAGCAAAAATGAATTTAATAACAATTATCAATTCATATTATTTTAATTACTTATTATTATTATTTTTATTATTACAGTTATAAAATTTTTTTTGCATAAACAATAAAAAAGTAAAAATAATATAATAATAATAATAAAATAATAATAAAATAAAATAATAAAAATAAAAATAATAATATAATGATAAAATGTAAAATGTCAAAAAGATAATAAAAATAAAATAAAAAATTTAATCCAAAAGTTACCAAATTTTTTTGATTCTCACTTTTTTCACATTTATCATATTTAGAATTCGGTAATTATTATATTATTACCCCAATAATTGCCAGACTAAAAAAAATGGAAAAAAATCCTTTTTGGTCTACTCCAAAAGGCTATATTTTGCTAGTTTTTCCGCTTTTTTTGACTTTTGGGATTTTTTTTCTTTTTCCCTTTTTATTTTATGGACACAAAAATTGTTATTTCATCATTATTTCAGATATATCTTTTATCTTATCATCACATTTTCACATTATCTCATTATCAAACACATTTTCATATTTTGCAATTATTATATCATTATTCAATAATATCATTATTATTCATTATTGCGTTATAATATATTTTTTACATCTAACAATAACAATAAAAAAATTATAAAAACAAAAATAAAAGTTTTTATAATCTTTTTTATCATTATTTTAATAAATGTTTTTACGAATTATCTGTTTTAAAAATTTTTTTTACAATTATACTACCAGAAAAAATAATTAAAATAAAATAACAATAATGTCTTAAAAAAATATTTAAAAATTTTTATTATTTTAAATTTTTTATTATTTTTCGTTTTTTATTACAGTTTAAAATTTTTTTTCAATAATACTAATAAATTAAAGTAAAATTAAAAATAATAAAAATAAAATAAATAATAAAATAATAATAATAAAAATAATAATTTAAAAATTTAAATTTAAAGATAATATGATAAAATGTAATAAAGAAAAATGATAAAGTAAAAATTTAACAATCAAAACGTTTTCCAAATTTTCTTTATTCTCTTTTTTTTCTCTTTTGTCATGATTAAAAGAAATTTGGGAATTATTATCATTTTTCCCTAATAAATTCCAGATCTCAAAAAATGAAAAAAAGTCATTTTGGGGTCTACCTGAAAAGGCAATTTTGCTTGATTTTTCCACTTTTTCGATTTTTTGGGATTTTTTTCTTTTTTCCTTTTTATTATATATGGGCACAATTCCTGTTTTATCATATTATTATTGATTACCATTTTTTTCGGTTTTTATATTATCATCATTTCATCACATTTTCACATTTTTGCAATTATTATCATCATTATTTCAATAATTATCTTATTTGATTATTACAGTTTTATTAAAATTTTTACACTATACTAAAAACAAAATACATAAAATATTAATAACAATAATAATAAAAAAAATATCGTTTTTAAAAATTTTTTATATATTTTTTAATTAATTCTTATTACTTTAATTATTACTGTTATAATAATTTTTTAACAATTATACTACCAGTAAAAATAAAAATAATGATAATAATAACAAACATTATTATCAATTATAACAATTTGTATTATTTTAATTATACTTATTATTTTTTTTGTTTTATTAAAATTATATATATTTTTTTTCATAAACAATATTTAAAGTAATAAAAATAATAATTTAAAAATAAAATAATAATATTAAAAAAAGAAGAAAAAGAAAAAAGAAGAAAAAAATAATGATAAAATATAATAAGTAAAAATAATGAAATAAATATTAAAATCATAAAAAGTTACCAAATTCGTTGATTCCACTTTTATCACTTTGTCATGATTATAAATTCAGGGAAATTAATTTCATTTTACCCCAATAAATTTCCCGAATATCAAATGAATGGAAAAAACTCATTTGGAATACTTCCAAAAAGGTATTTTTCCTAGATTTTGCCGTTTTTTTTGGGTTTTGGGATTTTTTTTCTTTTACCTTTTTTTTTATTTGGGCACAATTTCCCGTTATTATCTCATTATTTCAGATTATCATAAAATTATTGCAATATTTCTTATTGCAATAATTATCTTATTATTGCAATTATTGAGTTATAATTATTTTTTACATCTAACTAATAACAACTACAATTAAAGGAATAACAATAACAATAACAAAATAACGTTTTTTTAATTATTTTATTCATTATTTTAATTAGTATCTTTTTTACGTAAATTTTTACTGTTATAAAAAATTTTTTAAAAATTATAAAAACAGTAAAAAAAATAAAATGATAATAATAACAAAATGATATTAATAAAAAAATTTTAACAATTTGTATTTTTATTTGTTTTTATTACAGTTATAATAATTTTTTGGAAATATAAAATTAAAGTTTAAAAATAAAATATAATAAAAATAAATAATAATAATATAAAATAATAATAATTAAAAAATAATGATAATGATAATAATGATACCAATGTAAAATCTGTAATAGTAATAATATTAATAATCTCAAAAGTTTTCAGAATTCCTTTATTCTCCTTTTTTCTCTTATTTAGTTTAAGGGAATTCAGGTATTAATCATTATTTCCCTAATAATTTCGAACATCAAAAGAAAGGAAAAAAAAGTCATTTTGGAGTTCTCCAAAGGCTATTTCGTAGATTTTTCCCCTTTTTTTGACTTTTTGGGGTTTTTTTTCTTTTAAACTTTTTATTTTATGGACACAATTCCTGTTTTATCTCATTATTATATGATTACACATTATTTTCGTTTTCATCTCATTATCATCTTTTCATCATTTTCATCATCATTTTCTCATTATTCATTTTTTAATTCTTATTGCATAAATTTCTTTTTTTTGCAATTATTTCAGTTTAAATTTTATTTTACATCTATCTAATAACAATACAAAAATAAAAGTAAACAAAAATAAAAAAATAAAACGTTTTTTTTAAACATTATTTATTCATTTTTTTAATAAAAAACGTTTTTACTGTAATTTTACGTTATAAAAAATTTTTTTAACAATTTTAAATAACCTAAAAATAATAATAAAAATATATAACAATAAAATATTAAAAACAAAAATTTAAAATTTTGTATTATTTATTTACTTATTATTATTTTTTTGTTATTATTACAATTTAATATATTTTTTGGGAATATAAATAATAAAATTAAAATTTTTAAAAAATAATAAAAAATAATAATATAATAATAAAAAAAAATAAAATGATAATAATGTAATAATGTAATAATAATAAAAATAATTTAAGAATATATTAATAATCATCAATGTTATCCAAATTCCTTTTTCTCATTTTATATCATTATTTGATTATAGAAATTTAGGAAAATTTTTATCATTTTACCCCAATAAAAGCCGACAACAAATGAAAGAAAAAACGTCATTTTGGGTTATCTCAAAAACCCATATTTTTCTAGATTTGCCGCTTTTTTTTAACTTTTGGGGTTTTTTTTTTTTTACCTTTTTTATTATATTGGACCTTCCCGTTTTATCACTTATTTCAGATATCATCATTATTTCGTTATCTCATCATTTCATCTTTCATCTTAATCATCATTATATCATTATTGCAATTTTTATCATCATTTTACAAAAAAATTATCATTTTATTGCAAATTTTTGCGTTATAATATATATTTTACATCTATACTAAAAACAACTACAATAATAATAGTAATAACAATAATAATAACAATAATACGTTTTTATAATCATATTTATATCATTATTTTAATTAATATCGTTATTACTGTATTATTACTGTTATAATAATTATTTTAACAATTATAATAGCAGTAAAAATAATAATATGATAATAATAACAATAATGATATTAATAACATATTATAACAATTCGTATTATTAAAATCATACTTATTATTATTATTATTGTTATTATACAGTTATAAATTTTTTTGGCCCTAATAAATAATTTTAAAATAATAATAATAAAATAAAAATATAATAATAAATAATAATTAATAAAAAAATAAAAATAGTAAAAGATAATAATGAAATAAAGTCAATAATGATAATAATAATGAAAAAAAAATATTAATAATTTATCAAAAGTTATCCAAATTTTCTTTTTTCTCCTTTTTTCACATTATTTTCATAATTTAAAAGAAATTCAGGGAATTATTGTTTTTATTTCCCCCAAAAAATTTTCCAAATCACAAATTTAATGGAAAAAAAAGGTTTTTGGGGTCTAACCCCCAAAAAGGCTATATTTTGCTAATTTTGCCTTTTTTTTGACTTTTTTTTGGGTTTTTTTTTCTTTTAAACCTTTTTTTTTATATTTTGGGCACAATTCCGTTATTATCATCATTATTATCTGATTTTTCTCATTTTTATCGTTATCATCATCATTATCATCATTATCATCATTTTATCATCATTACATCATTATTGCAAAATTTTTATCATCATTTTTGCAATAATTATCAATTTTTAAATTTCAATTATTGAAATATAATATATTTTTTAAAATCTATACTAAAAACAAAATACCAATTTTTTTAATTCTCAAGTAATAACAATAAAATTTTAACCCAAAAAAACGTTTTTTTTAATCCTTATTTAATAATTTTTTTTAATTAAAATCGTTATTACGGAATTATTACTGTTAAATAATTTTTTAACAATTATACTACCAGTAAAAAAAATAATAAGGAAAAATAAAAAACAATAATGATATTAATAACAAATTATAACAATTCGTTTTTTATAATTATAATAATTATTATTTTATTGTTTTTTTTTTACAGTTATAAATTTTTGGCAAAATACTAATAATTAAAGTAATAAAAATAATAAAAATAATAAAAATAATAAAAAAAAAAATAAAAATAATAATAATGATAATAATGATAATAATGATAATAAAATAATAATGATAATAATGATAATATTTAATATTAATAATCCTCAAATTTATCCAAATCTCTTTATTCCACTTTTTTCATATTTGGGCTGATTTAAAAGAATTCAGGTAAATTTTTATCATTGACCCCCTTTAAATTTCCCGAATAAAAAAATGAAAGGAAAAAAAAATTATTTTTGGGGTTATCTCAAAATGTATATTTTGTAGATTTTTCCACTTTTTCGACTTTTTGGGGTTTTTTTTTATTTTACCTTTTTTTTTTTATATATGGACAAAAATTCCTGTTATTAAACATCATTTTCCATGATTTTCATCCCTTTTTACGTTAAACATCACATTATCTCATATCATCATATCCCCCCCTCATTATCACATTTTTGTAATTTTTATTATCATTATTTTAATAAATTTTCATTATTATTTTCAATTAATTTCCCGTTATAAATAAAATTTTTTTTCATCTATAATAATTTAAAAACTACAATAATAAGTAATAAAAAATAATAAAAAAAATAAAACCCTTTTTATAAATTTTATTTTTTTATATCATTATTTTTAATTTTTTAATTAATTTGGGTTTTTTACTGAATTATTTCTGTTATAATTTAAATTTTTTAACAAAAATTTTAAAATACCCGTAAAAAAAATAATAAGGAAATAAAAATAAAGATATTTAAAAACAATATTTAACAATTCGTATTTTAAATTATACTTATTATTTTATTTTTGTTTTATTTTTAGTTTATAATTATTTTTTTGGGAATAAACTTATAATTTAAAATAATAATAAAATAATATTTTATAAAAAAATAAAATTATAATAAAAAATAATAATAATAATGAAAATAATGAAAATGGGTAAAAATAATGATAATATTTTAATATTAAAAAATCATCAAATGTTATCCAATTCTCTTTTATTTCACTTTTACTTATTTGTTATGATTACAAGAATTTAGGTAATTATTACCCTTTTTACCCTAAAAATTTCCAGAAAACACAAAAGAATAGAGAAAAAACGGGCATTTTGGGGTCTACTCTCAAAGGCTATATTTTGCTATATTGCCGCTTTTTTGGGCTTTTTGGGGTTTTTTTTTTAAACTTTTTTTTTATATATGGAAAACAATTCTGTTAAATTTTCATCATTATTATCTGATTATCCTCATTTTTATCGTTTTCATCTCATTTCATCATTATCATCATCATTATCATCATTATTGCAAAATTTTTATAATTTATTACTGCAAAAATTTTCATTATTATTGCAATTATCGAGTTAATAAAAAAAATTTTTTCGTCTATACTAAAAACAAAAAACAAAAATAATAGTTTAAAACAAAATAATAACAAAATAAAAGTTTTTAAACCAAATTTTTTATATCATTATTTTAAAATTTAAAATTTGTTATTACTGTAAAATTTTTCCTTTTTTAATTTAAATTTTTTTAACAAATTTTTACCAGTAGAAATAAAAATAATGATAATAATAAACAAAAAGATATTTAAAACCAAAATTTTTAAAACTTCTATTATTATGTTATATTATTTTTATTATAATTTTTATTATTACAGTTTTTTTAAAAAAAAAAATTAAAATTTTTTTTTTTTTTTTTTTTTTGGGCAATAATTAATAAAATTAAAATAATAAAAAATAATAAAAATAAAAATAAAAAAAATAATAATAATAAAATAAAAATAAAATTAAAATAATAATATAAAATAAAATAAAAATAAGAAAAATAATGATAATAATTAAAAAAGGGAAAAAATGATAATAATAATTATAATAGTAATAATTTATATATTTTCATGATTAATAGAATTCAGGTAATTATTATCATTATTACCCTAATAATAGCCAGAATCATCAAATGAATGGAAAAAACGTCATTTTAGAGTCTAATCTCAAAAGGCTATATATTGCTAGATTTTGCCGCTTTTTCGACTTTTGGGATTTTTTTTCTTTTACCTTTTTTTTTATTATATATGGACAAAATTTCTGTTATTATCATCATTATTATCATGATTATCATCATTATTTTCGTTATCATCATCATTATCATCATTATCATCATCATTATCATCATTATTGCAATTATTATCATCATTATTGCAATAATTATCATTATTATTGCCATTATTGCAGTTGTAATATATATTTTTACATCTATACTAATAACAACTACAATAATAATAGTAATAAAATAAAATTAAAAAAAATTTTTAAATCATTATTTAATCATTTTTAATTAATATCGTTATTACTGTAATTATTACTGTTATAATAATTATTATAACAATTATACTAGCAGTAGAAATAATAATAATGATAATAATAACAATAATGATATTAATAACAATATTATAACAATTCGTATTATTAAAATCATACTTATTATTATTATTATTGCTATTATTACAGTTATAATATATTTTTTGGCAATAATACTAATAATTAAAGTAATAATAATAATAATAATAATAATAATAATAATAATAATAATAATAATAATAATGATAATAATGATAATAATGTCAATAATGATAATAATAATGATAATAGTAATAATATTAATAATCATCAAATGTTATCCAAATTCTCACACACATTATTATTATTATTACTTTAATTATTAGTATTATTGACAAAAAATATATTCTAACTGTAATAATAAGAATTAATAATAAGTATAATCATAATAATACGAATTGTTATAATATTGTTATTAATA
This sequence comes from Penaeus monodon, assembly GCF_015228065.2. NCBI lineage: Eukaryota > Metazoa > Arthropoda > Malacostraca > Decapoda > Penaeidae > Penaeus > Penaeus monodon. The sequence continues at coordinate 10,713 of NW_023664578.1, forward strand.
TCATTATTGTTATTATTATCATTATTATTATTTCTACTGGTAGTATAATTGTTAAAATAATTATTATAACAGTAATAATTACAGTAATAACGATATTAATTAAAATAATGATATAAATAATGATTATAAAAACGTTATTATTGTTATTATTATTGTTATTACTATTATTATTGTATTTGTTATTAGTATAGACGTAAAAATTTTATATTATAACTGCGATAATTGCAATAATAATGATAATTATTGCAGTAATGATTATAATAATTGCAATAATGATGATAATGATGATGATAATGATGATAATGATGATGATAACGATAATAATGATGATAATCATGATAATAATGATGATAATAACAGGAATTGTGTCCATATGTAATAAAAAAGATAAAAGAAAAAAAATCCCAAAAGTCGAAAAAGCGGCAAAATATAGCAAAATATAGCCTTTTCAGAGTAGACGCCAAAATGACGTTTTCTCTATTCATTTAATGATTCTGGTAATTATTAGGGTAATAATGGTAATAATTACCTGAATTCTTGTAATCATGACAATAATGATGATAAAAGTGAGAATAAAGAGAATCTGGATAACATTTGATGATTATTAATATTATTACTATTATCATTATTATTATCATTATTATCATTATTATCATTATTTTCATTATTATTATTATTATTATTATTATAATTATTATTATTATAATTATTATTATCATTATTATTACTTTAATTATAAGTATTATTGCCAAAATATATATTATAACTCTAATAATAACAATAATAATAATAATAAGTATAATTATAATAATACGAATTGTTATAATATTGTTATTAATATCATTATTGTTAATATTATCCTTATTATTATTTTTACTGGTAGTATAATTGTTAAAATAATTATTATGACAGTAATAATTACAGTAATAACGATATTAATTAAAATAATGATATAAATAATGATTATAAAAACGTTATTATTGTTTTTATTATTGTTATTACTATTATTATTGTAGTTGTTATTAGTATAGATGTAAAAATATATATTATAACTGGAATAATTGCAATAATAATGATAATTATTGAAATATATAAATGAAAATATAATGATGATAATGATGATGATAATGAATTGTGATAAGATTTGAGAATTATAAAATATATATATAATATGTAATAAAGAATTGTGTCCATATATATTATTATATAAGGTTATATATATATAATATTCCCAAAAGTTAAAAAGTGCAAATATCTAGCAAAATATAGCATTTTGAGAGAGACTCCAAAATAAGTTTTTTTTCCATTCATTATGAATATTTGGCAATTATTAGGGTCTTAATGATAATAATTACCTAATTTTATTAATTATGAAAATAATGATGATAAAATTGAGAATAAGAGAATTTGGATAACATTTTGATGTTTATTAATTATTAATATTATATTTATTTATTATCATTATTGACATTATTATCATTATTATCATTCCCTATTATTATTATTATTATTATTATTATTATTATTATTATTATTATTTTTATTTTAATTATTAGTATTATTGCCAAAAAATATATGTTAAATGTAATAATAAAAATAATAATAATAATAAGTATGATTTTATAATACAAATTGTTATAAAAATTGTTTAATATCATTATTGTTATTATTATCATTTATTATTTTTACTGCTATTATAATTGTTAAAATAATTATTAAAACGTAATAATTACAGTAATAACGAATTAATTAAAATAATGATATAAATAATGTTTATAAAAACGTTATTATTGTTATTATTTTGGTTATTACTATATTATTGTATTTGGGTTATTATTTATAGATGTAAAAATATATATTATAACTGCAATAATTGCAATAAGAATGATAATTATTGCAATAATGATGATAATAATTGCAATAATGATGATAATGATGATGATAATGATGATAATGATGATGATAACGATAATAAGGATGATATTCATGGTAATAATGATGATAATAACAGGAATTGTGTCCATATATAATAAAAAAAAGGGTAAAAGAAAAAAAATCCCAAAAGTTGAATAAGTGGCAAAATCTAGCAAAATATAGCCTTTTGAGAGTAGACTCCAAAATGATGTTTTTTCCATTCATTTCATGATTCTGGTAATTATTAGGGTAATAATGATAATAATTACCTGAATTCTATTAATCATGACAAAAAAGATGATAAAAGTGAGAATAAAGAGAATTTGGATAACATTTGATGATTATTAATTTTACTACTATTATCATTATTATCATTATTATCATTATTATCATTATTATCATTTATTATTTATTATTATTATTATATTATTTTATTATTATTATTATTATTATTATTTTTATTTTTATATTATTACTTTAATTATTAGTATTATTGCCAAAAAATATATTATAAATGTAATAATGGAATAAATAATAAAAATAATAAGTATAATTTTAATAATACGAATTGTTATAATATATTATTGATATCATTTTTGTTATTATTATCATATTTTTATTTTAGTGGTAGTATAATTGTTAAAATAATTATTATAAACAGTAATAATTAAAGTAATAACGATAATTAAAAAAAAGATATAAATAATGATTATACAACGTTATTTTTGTTCTTATTATTGTTATTACTATTATTTTGTAGGTGTTATTAGTATAGATGTAAAAATATATATTTAAATGCAATAATTGCAATAATAATTTATAATTATTGTAATAATGATGATAATAATTGCAATAATGTGATAATGATGATGATAATGATGATAATGATGATAATGATGATGATAACGATAATAATGGGTGTAATCATGATAAAAATGATGTAACAGGAATTGTGTCCATATATAATGAAAAAGGTAAAGAAAAAAAATCCCAAAATGAAAAAGGCAAATCTAGCAAAATATGTTTTTAAAGACCCAATGCGTT
>NW_023664579.1:0-13670 GCF_015228065.2 Penaeus monodon
TAGCGCTGGAAGACTGCATTATTGAATCTGGCCACGATCAGTCTGGATGTCCGTGGCGGACCAACAGGGTGGCAAAGTTTGTGATAATGCGTCAGCAACGAGTGGCGGTCCGGTTACGTATGGAATAACTGCAGGAATCGCGTGGCGTGATCAATTATTGTCAGGATATAGTGATTTCCACTCAGGCTTGGTCCAGCGTCTATAAGATCGAGTGAGACTTTCTCGATGGGATGATGGACGTCTGGTGCACTCTGAAGCTTGCCCCGCCGTAATGCTGCGCCTTTGCGTCGTTGACAAACTTGGCAAGAGCGGACAAAGGATCGAGTAGCTTGCAACATGTTGGTGAAGAAGTACAGCTCTTGGAGTCTGCAATACGTCCTGTAAACACCGGGATGGGCATCGTCGTGTACGTGTTTGATGGCTAGATCTTGCGTAGTTTTAGGTACCGCCATTTGATAAACCAGGCGGTCAGGAAGTCGTCGTAAACGGTAAAGCAATTCATCCTTCATCTCGAAATCGTCTAGGGGAAGGGGCGCCCCTGGCAGGAGTAAGGTGCCGTCGTTGAGGAAATCAATGAGAGGTCTCCACGTCGGGTCATCTCTTTGGGCTTGTCGAACTGCTTGCTTATCCAGCAGGGCGACATTTTCGACAGGAGCAACGTCTGCAGGTTGACAGTTTTCCTCTATAAAGGCGCGGGACAGCATGTCTGGAACATGATTATGAGCTGCAAGTTTGTATCGTATGTTATAGTCATAAAACATGAGCTCATGCGCCCACCTGCTCATCCTTGTAGACTTCGTTCGACGACTGAAAGTATACACAAGAGGTTGATGATCTGTGTAAATAGTGAAAGGTTTCGCATACAGATATGGGTCAAAATTTCGCACAGCCTCGACTACAGCTAATGCTTCGGCGTCGATGGTGAATAACGAGTCTCAGGTCTTTTAACTTACGAGAGAAATAGGCTATAGGGCGAGGGGAGTCATTGTCGTCGCGTTGAATCAACACTGCACCGATTGCAACTTGGCTAGCGTCAGTATGCACTTCAAACTGTCGTGAGAAGTCAGGCTTGGCTAGTACTGGCGCGGTTGTAAGGGCCTCCTTTAGATGCTGGAAAGCTTCTTGGTGTTTTTCTTCCCAGTGGAACTTTATCTGCTTCTTCGTCAATTCAGTAAGAGGCGCCGCAATTGCAGAATAATGTTCTATGTGTCGACGGAAGAAGCCTGTTGCCCCGAGGAAGCGGCGCACTTCTTTCTGGTTGCGCGGGGCAGCCATTCGGTCGATAGCTGCTACTTTGTCTGGGTCAGGGAGGATTCCATCAGGAGTGACAAGGAAACCGAGGAATTTCATGGTGTTAGTTGCAAATTGACATTTCTGGTTATTTAATTTGAGGCCAGCAGCTTTTAGCAATTGTAGCGTCTCTTCTAGATGTACAAGATGTTCTTCGAATGTTGCACTGTGAACCACAATGTCGTCTAAATAGGCCACAGTATGTTTACCAAGCACTGGAGAGAGTATAAAATTAATGGCACGCTGGAAGGTTGGAGGAGCAGTGACTAAGCCAAAAGGTAAACGTGCAAACTGCCACAGACGGTGGCCATCAGAGAATGCCGTCTTAGGACGGTCTGGTTTGGCCACAGGGATTGCCCAGTAAGCTGATCTTGCATCCAAGGATGTAAACCAAGATGTCCCATTGAAATTGTCAATAAGTTCGTCGATCGGTTGTGGTGACTTTGTTCAGGTTCCTGTAATCTATGCAAAAGCGCAAAGTACCATCTTTTTTCTTCACCAAAACGACTGGTGAAAGCCAGGGGGATGAAGATGGTTCAATTACTCCTGCTTCCTTCATCTTTCTGCATTCTTCTTTGATGGTTTGCTTCGCTGTGTGCGGAAGTCTCCACTGACGTGTAACGATTGGTTTTGCATCACCAGTTTCAATGGTGTGTTCTACCCCTGATATGGTTCCAATGGCAGACTTCTCTTCCGTGAAGATATCAGCATACCCGCTGAGTAGTTCACGAAACTGTCCTTGCTGTTGTTCGGTAAGATGACTGAACTTTGCATCCTCGACCGGCAGGACCTCGTCAACTCTGACCTTGCTGTCACCGATGTCTTCATCTTCAGAAGTCGAGCTATCGGATAAAAACGTGTCAGGGAAGGCAATGAAGTCATCGTATCCGAAATCCAGGGTTCCAAATTCTGATTCAAAATCATCATCTTCGAGATCACCGAGAAACTCTGGTTCGTTGGCCAAGTTTTCAAAGGTAACTTTTTGAACAGTGTTGGGCGTTGCACGTGAAGAGACGGGTGCCCCACGGCCTCCCAAAGGCCGGGAGTCTGATGCATACACTGTAGCAATCGGGCTTGCACGGGCGATCACTTGACCCGGGCGTAGTTTGATCATTCGCGGAGTCGTGTTCACCACCCAGATGTCAGTGCGGCGATCTTCAACTGTGGTCACACTTGTGGGGATTATTAGCTGGCGGGATGAAGGTGTGACTTCAATTTCGTCATCTGTCACACTCCGGGGTACCCTGCACTTCACGAAGGTTGCACTATCAGGCGGTACTTCCGTTTGCTTAGTGCAGTGAAGGGGGCATCCGTGGGGTGATGTGATCGTACTCCTTGGGTCCGCTGACAGGTTGGCAAGGGCAAGTCTGCAGTGCTTCGTGAATGTCATATCGAGTTCACAGCCCAGGATACGCAGGTAACAGGAGCGAGGCGGCGGTTCGTGATGGAAACTGAAAGGAAACCTCCTCAGAAAATCCATCCCAAGTAATATATGTCCAGGGAAACGGGTATTGAGCACCGAAGCACGATGAGTAATACCTACGGCGTCTGAGAACTGTAATGGTAAGTCAACTTCTTCAGTTACCTCCATCGGTGTTCCAGAGATTCCTTGCAACACACGGTAGCAACTGTGCTGCTTACCGAGGTGAAATCGTTGCAGGTATTCAGCCTTGATGATGGTTAATGCTGAACCAGTGTAAAATAAAGGCGTTCATGGGGACGTCATTCACAAGCAGCTGGATCATAGGCCGTCCTCGATCCGACTCTTCATACTCGACGTCAGCAATATCTGGTTGCACTCCATCCTCCGTCTGCACAGCAATGCTAGTCCTCGTCGTCAACTTGCGTGGCGGCGTTCGAGAAGGCACAGGTTGGTGGGCGGCTGCTTGAGGTTGGATAGTAGGCTCGTGTGTCGGCTGTGATGCCAGTGGAAGACGAGCCTCGAGAGCTCCCCTGGCGCTGCTGAAAGGGCCGGTCCGCGCGACCCTCAGGGCACGACGAAGCGAAGTGTCCACGCCGACTGCAGCGAAAATATCGTCTCTCCTCCCGCGCTCGTGCACGACAGTCAGCGAGGCTGTGACTTGTTGTGCGATGATATGGGCAGTAGTTACTCTCGTCCTCATCTTGTCGGGCTCCTCGGGGTGGAGATCGAGGCGGTTATCGCCTGGCCATCGGATGATTCTCGTACATGCTGGCTACATGGGGTTGAAAGCAACTGTTGCCACTTGGCGACGGTGTCCCGTCGATTGCGGGCGTGGCTGGGGGTGTGAAACGCCGACACGGGTATTCCACAACTGTTGAGCACAATGCACGAGTTTATCTGTGGGTGCATCGTCTCTCGTCGCTAAGGCTTCTCGCATCCATTGAGGGACACCCTGTAAAAACACTCTGCGGGTGAGAAGATCCGGGTCACCAATTGCATTAGGATAGTCCCGTTCCCCTTGTAACACTGCGGCTTGCAGGTTGAGGTAATAATCAAAAGGGCTCTGATCTGGTAACATGCGGTGCTGATATAACAGTGTAAAGTAATCATTAGGCGAACAAACACCGCGAAACTTCTCCCTTAACTTTGCTTTAAAAGTCATCCAATCCCTTATGCCATCAAATGCACGAGAATTGATTATTACCTCAGCTGTTCCGCGACACATCATGCGTGCCATCTGACACATTGCTTCCCCTGTTGAAGGTTGCGTAACATTTTCTATTTGTTTCATCCATGCCTCTAACTCTTGCGATCTCTGTAACGGGTGGGACGCAGATATTTCCGCCTTGAACAAGCTTATGCCGGAATGAGGCATTATCATCATAGGGGCGGCACTATGCGGCGCATGAGAAATAGACGGACCTCGGAAATGGGCAGTTGAAGGAAGGGAACCCACGTCGCGTACATCAGGTGCGCGTCGCGGAGTTTTGTTATTACCGGATTCTATGTCGGTCAAGCGATCCCTAGTAGCACGTACATCTTCCTTAACCGAGCTAATTTCTTCCTTTAACTCGCGCGTCATAGCCTCAAATCTCAGCATTATCTCGTCAAACATAGACAAACTAAGGTGGTTTTCCTCGTCAGTAACTCGGTACTGCGAGAAGGAAACTTCACGAGATGAGGTTCGAGGCCCCACAGCCTCGGCGGCCAGATCATTGTTATCGGGGACGGGCTGTTCATGATGCGATCGTTCTTGTACAGGGGCAACATAAGCCTGATTACTACTCTGCACTTCGGGCAACAAATCTCGCGAGTTTGAGCGAGCACCAAGAGGAGTGGGCAGTGCAAACGAGTTAAGATTACGGCCTTGGTCTCTAACCAGACGTTCACTTTTTTTTTGCTTGGTCCCATGATTCAAATTATGCTTAAATCGTAAGAAAACTCTTGATAAAACCAAATTGCTGTGAAAATCACTGCTTAATAACTATATGCATGTAAAATCGGAAAACGATTTACTAAAAATAAGCAGAGATGTAAATTCCCTTAACACTGTAAAATACTTCAAGAATCACAACTCCGAGAACGCAAAACTAATTACGTTATTCACGATAGTTCATGAAACGAACTAGACGGTAAAACTTCAAAAAACGAACTTAAATACATGCAAACACGGAACAAAGAAACTATTTGAAAATAACCGATAAAAGGAAGAAAAACAAACAGAATAAAGATGCGTCCTAAAAGACAAATTAAGCGAAAAAAACACAAACATAAAAGACGCTTCCTTAAAAATATAAATGAAGCGCAAAGCACAAACGTAAAAGACGCTTCCTTAAGAATATAAATGAAGCGCCAAAGCACAAACACAAAAGACGCTTCCTTAAAAGGTTTACATGAAGCGCAAAAGCGCAGACATAAAAGACGCTTCCTTAAAAGGTTTACATGAAGCGCAAAAGCGTAAACGTTAAAGATGATTCCTCAAAAGCGCCAAGTAAGAAGCGAAACTAAAAGTACACGATGATAAAAACTTAAGTAAATGTAAAAACACTAATCAATACGAAAAAATAGGAACTCTAAACGGCAACAGACGACTTGAAGGAGCTAAAACGGTACATTTTACGCTCAAGAACGAAACAAGGTAACTACGCTAGTTAGTGAAACCAGGAAGTCACGCGTTAAACAATTTGACACAATCGGAGACAATATGAACAATAAGCCTAAGCAGGGATGAAACTCTGGTAAATTTCAATCGCAATATTTATCCCACCATTAGCTCCACCAAAATAACACGTTGTAGTGACCAACAAGGCTCGTTTATAGGGTCAGATTTCGACACCTGTACCATTGACTAATATTGATTTTTAACAAGATGTGCCGACGGAGCGGGCCGAGCGGTAAGCACTCTCCGAGGGCACGGTGGGTTTGGGATAAATATTGTTCAGAATTTGAATCATTTTGAGCAAACAAAAACACATGTCGACTGTTTGGATTTTAAAAAGGACCGGGCCAACTCCTTACGAAAAAGAACTAAATGAGAAAAAAACAACCATAAAACTAATTTTTAAATTTAAAAGAGTTTTGGTATATTTATACATAAACGACAAAAATAGAAAAGCCTGCAAAACGCGGTTTCACATCATTATCTTAAAAAAAAAAACTCCTCGTATCCCCGCCCCGTCCCTAAAACCCCATTATGATGAACCAAAAAAAAAAAGGCTTGACTACGGCCTCCCCTTTTATATCCTACGAAAGGGCTCCCTAAGCAAGCAGCTTCCATACGGGATCCGGGCTTACTGCTAAATCCCCTTGTTTAAAGTAAATTCCCACCGGGTTTGGGGAGAGAGGTCCTTAGCCTGGCCAGCGGCGTGACTCCCTCGTTTATCTATACCTCTGTCATCGTTTTAAGGGCGGGGACAAGCAGTTACGTACTTGATTTCGGGGGGCTTTATAACTAGATAAAATATCTTTCTATGTCAAGGCAAAAAACGGCAAAAAAACAAAAAAGGAACATATTCTATCATTAAAAAAACAAAAACAAAAAAGGCCGTTTTTAAGCCCAGGAGGTTGCCACGGAATTCCCACGGAGATTGCCAGGTGGTGGTCCCTGGGGTAGAAGGGGAGATTTCAGGCACCAGCCCTCCCACGAATTTTTTGGGACCCCCGGGACGACACGCCGTTTTTTTTATTTTTCAATACAACATCGCTCGCGTCCACTTGCAACCGAACGGCTGGCTGAAGTCCGGCTTTTTCCAACACGGTCCGCATCAGAATGATCATTTTTCTCGAAAGCTGTTTGGGCCCCTAAACCAACGGACTTCCCCTTCGGCTTTACCGGGGGCATGGGGGGGGTTTTGAAACATCTGAAATTTTCGGACGAACACCGAAAATAACCTACCATCCCCAAAAATCGCATAACCTTTTCGCTCGGGGTGCTGGGATTGTTGTTTTGCTTCTACCTTACCCATAAGGGCTTTCTTCCCCCCCCCTATTTCGTGACCTGGGAAGACGACCGCGCATGACAAATTCCTTTTCCCAAAAATTGCAGTCATGAGCCTCTTTCGGGCGTTGGAATAAACGCGAAAAGGGGCTACAGTTCCTCCCAATTAATGAGTTTTTTAAAATGTCGTCCGGAAAGAAAATACCACTTAACCCTCCCATATTTTCCCCATTACCGCGGGAAAAGTGGCGCAGCTTCCTCATCCAAAAGGCCACCTTATCGGGAAAGCCACCCGTTAAATAAAAGGGGATACCTTTTACTCGATCTTTCATGGTATTTGGGTAAAAACCTTTAACAGGTCAAGTTTTGGAAACAAAGGGGCCTTGCCGGGGAATCATTATATCGTCGATTCTAGGGAAAGGGGAAAAATCGGGGGGGGTTAGTGCATTTACTCGCCATATCCGTGCCTGCGCATCGTATTATCTGATTTGGGGGGCCAATATGTGGGGGATGCCCCTCGTTTCGCTCGGGCTCCCTATCCATGATCTAATGCGAACCCCCTCCCCAAAAATTTCCTTTTTGGGGATGGCACATTCTATACGGCGACTGCTGACAAAAACGCATCCTCTACTGTATGACATCATGCGAAATTACTACTGGGGACCGGTACTCATTGAATATGTCTTAAATCTCTAAGAAGAAAAACAAGCTGTTTTTTGGGGTCTTTTTCTAGATGCGAGATTTTCTATGGGGTTTTTTGAATATATCTATTTTATTACTTGACTTCTCCCTTTTTGTTACTGAAATCGTCTACTGACTTTTTTTTTTTTATCTCACACCCGCTTCATGTAAAAGGCTTTCACTCCTGGGGTTTTGTGTATGATAACCCTTAATTTTAATTTAATGCACTAATCTTTTATTTTTTCTGCGCCCTGGAGTGATAAAACAAAATTCCTTTCCCCACTTTTTTAAATGACCTCAAAGGGACCTTGGTAACGGGCCTAAAGGGGGTAACTTCCAAAGGAATAAGATACCTTTTTATCCCCGGGTTGAATTGCTTTCCCCACAATATTTATCAAAGTTATCTTTCACTTTCCTTGGCCTCTTTCGATTTTCCATAGCAATTCTCGTAAAACACTCATTTTTTTTTTTCAAATTTTGAACATTTTTCATGACATTCCAAATTTTCTTCATCAACCCAACATTCACTCATTAATTTCATGGGTCCCCTGATCTCTCTTCAAACCAATTCATCGGGAGAATTCCTGGCTTTCTTGTTAGCACTTCAAAATAGCTTTAAACATTAAGGGGAGGCCATCGCCCCATCTTTACCAGTTTCTAGAAAAAATTTGGGTTAACGTGCTCTTCCAGTGTTTGGTGGAATCGTTTAAAGCACCCTACTCTCCGGGGGGGTAACAAAAAGCAAAATTTGAGAAATTCCCCGGGGCTAGACAAAACTTTTTAAACCCCTTTGGAAGAAAAATTTGAAACCTGGTCTGACTGTATGATCGGGGCAACCCTTTGAGTGAAAAACTTGATGAGAAAAGGGAAATAATAGTTTTGGAAGTTTGTTTTTGGGGGAATACCCGGGATACCTCGTTGAAGCAACATAATATTAAAAAAATTGTTTCCTTTCTTATTTTTTGGGAGGGGGCCCGCAAAAATCAAAATCACTTTTGAGAAATTTTCTTTGCTACATGGATATTTTAATGGTCCCGGGGTTTCATTTTTTGTTTTGGTTTCCTGCATTTGACAAACTGGAAAGATTGGAAATGACGTACATCTTAAAATTCCGGGCCAGTAAAATTCTTATACCTTTCCCAAAGTTTTTTTCACTCCGGATGTCCGCCCAAAATCATGCTAGACCAGAATCTTTGGGCCCTAATACCAGGGAACTCTCTGGTGGACCTCATGCCACCTTTTCTGCATCACTTCTGGTGGGGGGTATTTGCATGAGCAGACCTCTTCAAATAATAGCCTTTCAATCAACCTGCAATCTTTCTCTGATCCAGCTATAGCAAACGAGGCTGTAAAAACGTCATTTTCTTACTTTTAATAGAGCAAGTCAAAATTGGTATTTGGCTAAAAACTTTAAAGCTTTTGATTCTTTCCTCATTTTCTTTTAAAAAATTTGCTGTTCGGCTTTTTTCCAAATTTCCCCCCCGCATAATATCTCTCTTCTATCAAACAGAAAATCTAAAACCGAGGAAAAATCTTTTGTTATGAACTATGGTGCAAAACCCTCCGTCTCTTTTGCCTTTTTTCGTGTGCGCACAGACGGAAACAGTACGGAAAACTTTTTTTCAACTTCTGCGGGAGGACTAAACTAGGGGGTTTGGGGCGCCTACAGGGTCTGGAACCCTAACTCTCCTACTATATCATTTTTCCATCAAATACTCCCCGTTGGGAACGATCTTGTCACCTACAATTACCCATTTAGTAAAAGTTTATCTTTAAATAGTGCACACAAAGGCACTGTAAAAGACCGCCGAAACCCTTAACTACACACTTTCGCCTGTTAGATTCTTTGATAAAGGGACGGCCCCTTTCACCCCTACACTCTTGAACTGCAGTACCCCTCATATGCCCTGAAAAGTTTTCTGTGCTTCAGACTTAGATATAGACCTTTAAAAATAATGGGGTTTAAACAAAACTGTGGTTTTACTCTGACGGGGTTCTTCAGATCCTGTGGTCAAAATAATGGGTGTGATGCAAGGGCAAGATTGGGAAAACCGGTCGCCGCTCGCGTCTAGGATTTGCCTTCCAACTTGGGCATTGCAAAAAGTGACCTGGTCTTTTTCAATAAAAAGCAATCTCGATTTCGCGTTAGAGACCCATTGTCAAAAAAGGCCCTTTTTATTTAACCTCCTGATTTTTGCACCCTCTAAATTCAGCCTCCCGCTACCGCGGGAAAAAGGGGGGTCCGAGGTTGTCTTAAACTGTTAGCGTTTCTTTGATGTATTAAAATTTTAATTTTCTGCTAAAAAGCGCTCTCTTTTAAAGTTCCACCTCTTTTTTTACATAGGTACAACGGATATCTGGGATCTCCTCTAATGCTGCTCGTGTCACATTCGCATAAACCTTCAAAATTTGTCACTCCCTAGCCCTCCCCCCCGGGTTTCGAAGCTTGTAACATAGACATATCCGCTTTCATTACCCCCTTTTTAGGCTTTTTCTAAATCTACCCGTAATATTTAGCTGTGTTTGATAAACTTAAGAATTTATTTTTAACCTTAAAATAATCTTCTTGTTGTGACTCGAAGGGGGAAATAAATCTACGACTTTTCCTTTTGGGCAGACTGCACTAAAAAAAGGCCCAAAATTTTTGAGGGCCATTCCATGGTCTTTGCCCCGGGTTTTGAACTGCAAGAAAAATTTCCCCCGGATCCTCCTCCTCAACAGTGTACCATTTTGCTCTCCTTTCCCCGTCAAAAAGCCCATACTCACATTATCTCCTCCCAAAGACACGCACCCTTTTTTTTCCTTTCAAAAATCTACTGAAACCTCCCCTCGCTCCCTGATCTCTCAACTTTCCATCTCTAAATCCCTCTCTAAATTTACCTTCTCCAACTTCCCCCTTTTCCCTAATTTTAAGCGACTCCCCTGTACTATTCTGCCACATAAATTCGTGCTGACTCATTTAATAATCATCCTTTATCAATGCTTAAATTCTTCCTTCCAAAACAGCCTTTCTATTGCTTGCATTAATTTCGATTTCGTAGTGTCTTGCTAAGTTAATCCAATCATCCTTAGTTAACTTCAACCTTTTAATATTCTAGGAAGGGTCGGCAAAAAACCTATCCAAATTTAATTTATCATGGTAATTAAATTTTTTAACTCTAGCAATCTAAACCAAACCTTTTTTTTATCTGTCTGATAATAAAAAACAAATTATCGCACCCTTTTAATTGGTCAGGCCCCCATTTTTTAGGATTGGGGTGAGTTTCATCTCGATACTAGTATTGATATTAGAAACCCTTTTTGGACCCAAATGTTTTCGTACGAAATTGCTCTTCATTTATGTTATTATCGTCAAGATAAGAGAAAAGAGAAAAAATTTTTTTTAAAATCATTTTTAAAAAGGAACAACAAAACGGAAAAAAAAAATGAAAAAACAAAACTCAAAAATTGGAAAAATAAAAATTTAAAGAAAAAGAACTTTGGAAAAGACTAATTTTATATATTATGTACAACCCTTAAAAACCGAATCATTTTGGAACGGGCGGTTTTAAAAGGGCATCACAACAATACTGGGGGTTCCTTACTATTTGCCCCGAACCAACGTAAAAAAAACTACTTTACTCATATTCTCTTTAACCTAAAAAGGGGACACTTTTTTAAATAAAAAGGCACCCTTATAAAAAATATGAAAAATAAAATATCTCCAGAAACCCCCACCGTGTACCTCCAAACCCCGCCGCGTCCTCTCCCCACCTTGTGCCCGCGCCTTCTTTAAAAGTTTTCGAATTTTCGCGTGGCCAATTTAAAACATGTTTGGGACCTTTAAACTCATAAAAACCTCAACCAGAAAAATGTCCTTAAAATTACCATTACAAAAAATAAAAATAACATTGTATAACAAAAAGAATGCACCAAACCTCTAAAGAGCACGAACATCAGGGGTTACTTAACTAAACTGCCTACAAAACATATATATAATATGCAAATTAAACCACATGATTAAAAGATTTCGTTAAACATTATCATTATTCCCCTAATTATTGCCAAAAATCAAACAAATGAATGAAAAAAAAATCATTTTGGAGTAACTCTCAAAGTCTTTTTTCATAGATTTTTCCGCTTTTTTTGACTTTTTTTGGGGTTTTTTTTTTCTTTTACCTTTTTTTTATTATATATGGACACAATTCCTGTTATTATCATCATTATTATCATGATTATCATCATTATTGTCGTTATCATCATCATTATCATCATTATCATCATTATTGCAATTATTATCATCATTATTGCAATTATTGCAGTTATAATATATATTTTTACAACTATACTAATAACAACTACAATAATAATAGTAATAACAACAATAATAACAATAATAACGTCTTTATAATAATTATTTATATCATTATTCTAATTAATATCGTTATTACTGTAATTATTACTGTTATAATAATTATTTTTGCAATTATACTACCAGTAAAAATAATAATAATGATAATAATAACAATAATAATATTAATAACAGTATTATAACGATTAGTATTAGTATTATTATACTTATTATTATTATTATTGTTATTATTACAGTTATAATATATTTTTTGGCAATAATACTAATAATTAAAGTAAAAAAAATAATAATAATGATAATAATAATAATAATAATAATAATAATAATAATAATAATAATAATGTAATAATAATAATAATATAATAATATAATAATAATTATAATAATAATACTAATAATAAATAATAATAATAATAATATAATAATATTAATAATCATAAATTTATCCAAATTCTCTTTATTCTCACTTTTACCATCATTATATTCATGATTAATAGAAGTCTGGTAATTATTTTCATTATTACCCTAATTATTGCCAAAATCATCAAATGAATGGAAAAAGCGTCATTTTGGAGTATACTCTCAAAAGGCTATATTTCGCTAGATTTTGCAGCTTTTTCGACTTTTGGGATTTTTTTTTCTTTTACCTCTTTTTATTATATATGGACACAATTCCTGTTATTATCATCATTATTATTATGATTATCATCATTATTGTCGTTATCATCATCATTATCATCATTATCATATCATTATCATCATTATTGCAATTATTATCATCATTATTGCAATTATTATCATTATTATTGCAATTATTGCAGTTATAATATATATTTTTTCAACTATACTAATAACAACTACAATAATAATAGTAATAACAACAATAATAACAATAATAACGTCTTTATAATAATTATTTATATCATTATTCTAATTAATGTCGTTATTACTGTAATTATTACTGGTATAATAATTATTTTTGCAATTATACTACCAGTAAAAATAATAGTAATGATAATAATAAGAATAGTAATATTAATAACAGTATTATAACGATTAGTATTAGTATTATTATACTTATTATTATTATTATTAGTTATTATTACAGTTATAATATATTTTTGGCAATAATACTAATAATTAAAGTAACAATAATAATAATGATAATAATAATAATAATAATAATAATAATAATAATAATAATATTAATAATAATAATAATAATAATAATAATAATAATAATAATAATAATAATAATAATAATAATAATAATAATAAGGATAATAATAATGATAATGATAATGTTACCAAATTCTCTTTATTTTATTCTCACTTTTATCATCATTATTGTCATGATTAATAGAATTCTGGTAATTATTATCATTATTACCCTAATTATTGCCAAAATCATCAAATGAATGGAAAAAACGTCATTTTGGAGTCTACTCTCAAAAGGCTATATTTCGCTAGATTTTGCCGCTTTTTCGACTTTTGGGATTTTTTTTTCTTTTACCTTTTTTTATTATATATGGACACAATTCCTGTCATTATCATCATTATTATCATGATTATCATCATTATTGTCGTTATCATCATCATTATCATCATTATCATCATCATTATCATCATTATTGCAATTATTATCATCATTATTGCAATTATTATCATTATTATTGCAATTATTGCAGTTATAATATATATTTTTACAACTATACTAATAACAACTACAATAATAATAGTAATAACAACAATAATAACAATAATAACGTCTTTATAATAATTATTTATATCATTATTCTAATTAATATCGTTATATACTGTAATTATTACTGTTATAATAATTATTTTTGCAATTATACTACCAGTAAAAATAATAATAATGATAATAATAACAATAATAATATTAATAACATTATTATAACGATTAGTTTTAGTATTATTAACATTATTATTATATTATGTTATTATTACGTTAAATTATTTTTTGG
>NW_023664580.1:0-5000 GCF_015228065.2 Penaeus monodon
TTTTTTTTTTTTTTTTTCTCCCCCTTTTTTTTTTTTGCTTTTTTTTTTTCCCTTTTTTTTTTGTTTTTTTTTTTTCCTTGTTCCTTGTGTTTAGTTACATAACATAATCATCATAGTTGTTATTTTTTTTATGAAAACATGCTCCCTTTTCGTCCCCACCCATTTGCAAAGTCAGACCTAGTTGTCAAGATCTCACTCCCCCGTTTTAACTATTTTACCACTTTATTCCTCTTTTTTTTTTTAAAACGGAAAGTTCATGTCTACCCGCCGGGGCAAGATGAAAATTAATTGAGTTTTCATGTTTTGAGATATTGGAGGAGTAGTATAGGGCCCCCATTTCCTTTCAGGGATCCCTTTTCCCTTTTTAGGTAATCATCCTGTTTTTATCCGGGCTTGGGACCAGCACGACTTGGGCTGAGTTGCCCACCCGTGGCTAGGAGACAATCGAGGTGAATTTCCCTCCCCAAGGGAATAACGCGCCGGCCGAGACCAAACCCTCGAATAGATTCCCGTCGTGACAGTTTTGGGGTCTTGCCTAACCACTCGGCCACCGCGGCCTATATTCCTTACCCACTATCACCCAAATAAAACCCTCCCACATCTCATTTCACTCCCCCCCATCCTGTCTCTATCAGATCTCTTTCTCCTTCAACACCCCATTACCCACTTTTTATGTAACTTAATCTCTCACTCAGCCCTGGACCCCCCAACCCTCTTTCTTTTTTTTACTTTTCCTGTTCCTAGCAATTGAAAACTAATTAAAGGGTTAAAAAAAATATAAAAAGAAAAATAAAGTTAAAAATTAAATAAAATCAGTCAGTTTTTTTTTTTTTAGTTAATAAATTTAATTTTTTGTTATATTTTAAATTAATAACCCGTTCCTTGTATTTAAAAAAAAAAGTTCATACACTTTTCTCCTTTACAACCTAGGGATTTTGTAATAAAATACAAAATCAACAAAAAAACATAAAACTAAAAAAAAAAAAATATATATATTATATATTATATATATATTATATATATAAATTTTATTAATATTTAAAAAAATATATAATACACAATTATATTAATTTTATATAATATTATATTATATATATATATATATATATATATATATATATTTATAATAAAAAAAAGGGGGTTTGCTTATTTTCTTTAAAATCAATATCCCCTTTTTTTTTCGCCCGAAAAAAATTTAAATAGAAAAAATAACTTATCATTAACCTCACCCCCCGAACTCCCGACAGAAGGGGAAATATTTAAAAACAATATGTAAACATGCAAGGGCTTTCGCCCCCCCACTTTTCCCAAACTCTAAATTCCTTTAAATTTTACCACTTTACCCTTTCCCCCCCCCGATTCCTTTACCCCTTTTTCTTCATTATTTTCTTATTTTTAAAAACTCCTCATGGCTAGGGTCTCACCAAAGCTACCTTTTAAGCTCCCTAAAAAAAGAGCCAATTTTCTAACCGTGTGTTTCCTAAACCTACAATGGCCACTCTGACCATTACATGTTTAGGTACACGTCTTCTAATTTTTCAGTCTGAAGCTTGACACTGAATACATAGTATACCAAGATACGGATCTTGGCAAAAAACACACTCGTCTTTTTTTTCCGCTACTATTTGACCTTCCCTTATCAACATGAAAAACACGGTTTCCCATTTTTTTCTTGCCCCTCACACAGGTTAGCCCTTGTTTATCGCAAAATGCATGTTGTTCTCTTGACGCGAAATTTTACAAGGATGCCTCAATTTAATCTCATCAACAACTTCATGTTGAAATATCTTTGTTTTTGTGAAGATATTCTTTCATTCGTACCTTTTATCATTTTTTAAATTATTATATATATATATAATATAATTATATATAAAATAATAAAATATATTAATATATTAAATATATATATATATATTTTAAAAATATATTTTATATATATAATATATAAAATATTATCTATTATCTATCTTCTATCGTATTTATTATATGTAATAAAAATTGACATATAAATATATATACATATATACACACATATACATATAAAGGCCCATATTTACGATTTTTGCATATATATATATATAATATATATATAATATATATATTATATATATATAATATATATAATATATATATATATACATATACATAATATATCTACAGTATGTTATATTAATTGTAGTACGTAAGTAGTCTGTAGTATGTAGTAGATTACGATGCGTATGCATGCAAGTATGAATTATACATATATAACAATATACATATATATGCCCATATATCTACATTTTTATGCATTATAAAAATTTATAATATATATATATATATATATATATAATATATATATATATATATATACTTTAACATACATATATCTACAGTATGTATATATATGTTGACTAAGTATGTCTGTATGTAGTATGAAAGTATGTGTATGCATGTATGGATGTATGTATATATGTAAATGTAAATTATTTTTTCTATATGTAATATGTATGTATGAGTATGTATGTATGTATGTAATTACTACCTATCTATCTATAAAAAACACTATATTATTACCTACATAGTATTTGTATGATGTAATTACCTACCTATCATCTATATAAACACTATTTTATCTATCTATCTATAATGTATATATATTATAAAAATATATATTATTATATTTTAATATATACTTACAAAGAAATATATATAAATATATATATATATATAATATATTATATATATATATATGTATTATATATTATATTATTATATATATATATATAATATATATTTTTAATATAACCATACACACCACACACACACACACACACCACAACAAAAAAAAAGCAGACACAACACCACCACACACACACACACAACACACACACACTACACCACGCTCGCACGCACGCGCACACAACACACACACACCACACACCACACACACACCAACACACACACACAACACACATAAACACCACACACACCCCACACAACACACACACACACATATATAACATCATAAAAGGTATGCTCATTTTTGAGCAGCGGGACCTCTCCACCACCCTTCCCCACTCAACTCGATCTTGCGCTTTTTTTCCACTTGGTCTCACGATTCCTAGTATTTGATGTTGTATCATCCTTTTCGTTACAGACATGTGAAATTTTACCCATCTCTTTTTTTTCCTTGCGTTCCACGTTCCGTTTTTTAAGTGTTTCTTAATTGGACGTTTTCTTTATCTTTTTTGTTTTCCAGATCATATTTAAATTGTAGCCTGGTCCCCCACTAATAACGCCCCCCTTGATAACCCACGAAAGGGGCGATTTGGTTGATTATTTTTCTGTTTTTTAATCATTGGTGTAGAGGTTTGTCAGGAAAAAGAAAAGTTGGTGAACCCCCCAGGCCCCTTCTCAACTCGCAGTCCCCAACTAACTAGGGGGAAAACTATCCTGTCGCTTTAAAACATTTAAACACTGAATACGCAGCATATTTTTGTAAACCAGTAATCAGTAGAACCCAAAGGGGTTTCACCAGATATCCACTGCCCGCTGCCGACATTTTCACCGCAACCCTGGCTAGGGGTAATAGATGCTATTTTGTTCAAGGGAACCCCGGGGTGCATTTTATTGTCTTCCCCGCGGACAAAAAATAATATAAAAGAATGTAAAAAATTTAAACGGAGGTCATGTTTGACCGCCGTGGTCACAGCATGATTTTTAATTTAGTTTTCATGTGATGATCTTGGAGTGAGTACGTGGTGGGGTTTCCCCTTTTCCTTCCACGGAGAGTGCAGGTGTTACCTTTTAGGTAATCATTCTCTCATTTACCCGGGGCTTGGGACCAGCACGACTTGGGTTCCTTGCCCACCCAGTAGCTAAATAGAAACGGGTGAAGTTCCTTGCCCAAAGAACTTATCGTATCTAGGTTCGATTTCCCTAAAATTTTTTAAAACAGGCGCGGCTCACATACGGCGCGGCGATGGGGGGCAGGATAAAACCCACGCATCGCATGCGGCGATTGGTGTGTGCACTTGCACTGTTTATATATATAATAATATATATTTAATTTATATATATATATAATATATATATATATATAATATTATATATATATAATATATATAAAATTATATTATAAAACCTTAATATATATATATATATATATATATATATATATATATTATATAATTAAAAAATATATATATATGTATATGTATATATAATTATGCATACACATACATACACATACAAGCACACACACACATGCACACCACCCACCACACACATACATACCGCACACGCACAAACCAACCCCACACACACAAAACACACACACACAAACACACACAACATCACATGCAGCACACACAACACAATGCCGCACACACACACCACACACACCACACACACACCACACTATATAAATATAAATTATATTATATTTTATAAATTATTATAATATTATATATGAATGCATATTCATCAACAACACACACCAACACACACACACACACCCCACACACAAACACACACACACACACCACACACACAACACACCACCAACACAACATAAAATGACTGTTCGCTCGGCCCGATTTCACGGCAAAAAAACGACATTCCCCTTGAAAGTCATAACGCGGGTGCTGTTCCATCTAACTTGAATGTTTTCTCTGCCGTTTTTTTCCCGTATGAAAAACTTCCCCGGATTTTTAAATCTGCCGTAAACATTAGCTGTAATGAAAAAAGCCTTCTGCAAAAAACCACTGGCACGGCACTACCCTTAAACCCCCGGGGTTTAGTTTAACGTCCTGTCCAGGAAAAAATTATTCATTCAATATGCTTGACGAACTACTTGCGCATTAGGCGACTGCCCAATGCTCCTGGGTTTCCCAATAATGAAAATTATAATTTAAAAATTTTTATATATATTTTTTTATTAAAAGTATTAAATATAAAGAGAGAGAAGGGGGAGTGGGAGGGGAAGAGATATAAAGATAGGCAGAAAAAGGGTAGAT
>NW_023664580.1:12500-13668 GCF_015228065.2 Penaeus monodon
ATTATATATATATTATATAATCAGTGCAAGTGCACACACCAATCGCCCGCATGCGAGTGCGTGGGTTCCTCCATGCACCCACGCATCGCCGCGCGCGTATGTGAGCACGCGCGCTGTTTAAATAATTTTAGGTAAATCGAACCTAGATACGATGAAGTTCTTTGGGGAAGGAACTTCACCTCGATTGCCTATTTAGCTACTGGGTGGGCAAGGTAACCCAAGTCAGTGCTGGTCCCAAGCCCGGATAAATAGAGAGAATGATTACCTAAAAGGTAAACCTGCCTCTCCGTGGAAAGGAACTGGGAACCCTACCACGTACTCACTCCAAGATCATCACATGAAAACTACAATTTTAAATATCATGGGTGTGACCACGGCGGCCCCAAACATGAACCTACCGTTAATTCATTTACATTCATATATATTTTTTTTTTGTCCGCGGTAAGACAATAAAATGCACCCTGGGGTTCCCTTGAAAAAGGATAGCATCCTATTAGCTCCCTATGCCAGGGTTGCGGTGAAACTGTCGGCAGCAGGGCAGTGGATATCTGGTGAAAACCCTTCGGTTCTACTGATTACTGGTTTTACCAAATAATATGTCTGGCGTATTACAGTGTAACGGTTTTAAAGGGGACAGAGATAGTTCCTCCTAGTTAGTTGGAGACTGCGAGTTGAGAGAGCCTGGGGGATTCCACTCAACTTTTCTTTTCTCCTGACAAACCTCTACACCAATGATTAAATACAGAAATGATAATTCATACCACATCGCCCGTTGCGTGGGTTATCAAGGGGCGCGTTATTCAGTGGGCAACCAGGCTGACAATGTTAAATATGCATCTGGAAGACAAAGAAGATAAAGAAAACATGTCCAATTAAGAAACACATTAAAAATCGGAACGTGGAACGTAAGGAAATGAAAGAGATGGGTAATTACACACTGTCTGTAAAGAAATGGATAGATACAACATTCAAATACTAGGAATCAGTGAGACCCAAATTTTGGAAAGAAAAGCGCAAGATCGAGTTTTATGGCGAAGGATGGTGGAGAGGTCACGGCTGCTCAAACATGAGCTACCGTTTTGATGATGATGATATATTGTGTGGGGTGTGTGTGTGTGTTGTGTGTGTTGTGTTTATGTGTGTGTGTGTGTGTGTGTGTTGTGTGTGT
>NW_023664581.1:0-48360 GCF_015228065.2 Penaeus monodon
GAAAATCCCCCCCCACAGCGAAGGGTGGACTGAATTTCCTAAAGGTACTATGTAGCTTCCAAACAGATGTCTTCTTCGTGGTACAGAGTAGCACAGAACGAAACGAAGAAATTACTAAAGACCTTAAATGGGGTCATGGAAGTATAAAACTGCAAACTTATCTAGTTTATATATTTTCGGAATGCGTATTCATAAATAGGGGAAAATACTAAACCTGCAGAAACTAAAGACAAAAAAGATAAAAGAAGAAAATTTAAGGTAGCAGCCGTACTGGCTTTGGCAGTGCCTGTTACAATGCCAAAAAAAAACCAAAAATGGTTAAGCTTAATCTTTTTCTAACCAAAAAACAAACTGACTTAATGAAAGTGTTTTAATAAAAAGGGAAAAAAAACAAGAAAAGATAAAGAGATAAGGAAAACCCCTAAGAAAATTTTTTAAAAATTAAAAATTTTGCAAAAAGGGGACATAATGGGAAAAAGATAAATATTATTATATATATATATATATATTATTATTATAATATTATATAATATATTTTTTTTTTTTTTTTTTTTTTTTTTTTTTTTTTTTTTTTTTTTTTTTACAAATTCAAAAGTGGTACTTAAACACATTAAAAACTCCGCAAACCCGTTATTTAAAAGCAGGGGTTATTTTCCCCGGCACCGGATCTCACAGGTGGCTATTCGTCCGGCATGCATGCTTTGCACCGAACCACTTTTTTTTTTTCCTTACTCACCGTTATGGGAAAACAAGGGGTTTTTTTTTATAGTGAAACGAATTAGCAAGTTTTGCTCCCGGGAAAAAAGATTTGCCGAATTGCAAGAGAGCCTTTCACAAAAACACACTCTCACACTTGCGCTCATGCGGAATTGTGTCTAACAATTTACGAGATTTTTTCGTTTTCGTATCTCGTGTCTGTTGGGTTTTTTTTCCGGGTTTTCTGTCGGACACCTACCCTGTAAAATTTTTTTCCCGGCAATTTTGAAAATAATTTTTTTTTGCCATTTATTAAAAATCTCCAGCTTGTCTTTATTCGAAAAATTTTTGTTTTTTTCAGAGGTCCCCGTGGGGAAATCCACTGTTATCCCCCATCAACGGCGCCTAAAAAAATATGGCGCCAAGGTTTGTTTTTGATGACTGCGCGGGCCGAGAGTGGTTCGTGCGCAAAGCATGCATGCCGGACGAAAGCCAAATGTAATGAATCCTCCCGGAACAAAAACCCACGGCGTTATTAAAAAAAACAACAGACCCAAAATTCCGGGGAATAAAAGACTCTGTATTTCCCTATTTAACCTCATTAATTATGCTGTACCTGCTCCTTAAAACCCAAAATCGGCGGGGGTCAATTAGATTAAAATTAACGGGACAAATATCCCCATGTCATTATATTGGGATGTTCACGGTCTTAAATACTTGATACGAAAAAGGGAAATAGGCCTTTAGGTATTCGTGAAAGAATTCCATACTATCAAACTCTTGAATCACCACTGCCAGTTTGGGAAAAAGGGGGTCCTTCGAATTAACTCTTTTTGGGGAAACGGAAGTCAAAATTTTTCCTCGAAAACACAGAGGGAATCAATTAAATATGTCCTCCAAGGGCCCCTCGAATGTTTTTTTTTAAAAATCGAAATCCAAATATATCTCGATTAAATCAACGACTGCTAAAAAATTACAAACGCATAGCTACTGATTTACAGTAGGATGGTACACCAAATGTCCGTTTACCAGGGAGTACGTTTGAGATTCGAAAAAAAAAAAATTAATCAAATTTGTGTTTTTTCGATTCCATGGGCTGAACTATCCGCTTTGTCGTTCCCTGAAATCTGTAGATTACATAGGTCAATACGGATTCCATTTCGTCTGGAGCTCTTAATTCCTTAACCATGACCCACAGATCTTTTATCAACTTTCAGGTAGGGGGTAAAAGGCTTCATTTAAAGGGAAATTTCCATCGAAATTTAGGTCCCCCGGGGTCGCACTTTAAACCCTTTGACAATTTGCTGATTTAGCTGCTGTACCCACCCAAAATTTTGTTCCAAAAAGGATTCGCTGAAGAAGACTTAGCTAGTTTTTTTGCACGAAAGTAATATTTGAAGAAAAAAAATAATAAAAATTTTTAGCTTTTTAATGGCTCCAAAAAAACAGGGGCCCCCCTTTTTTAAGGGTTTAAAAACAGATATACTATTAAGAAAAGTAATTTACAAAAAAGTTGGGGTTTTTGTTGCTTCAGGTTCACGTATTCTAGAAACTTATTTAAGCCATGCCCAGGGGGATATGCAAGAGACAGTATAAAACCAAACGAAAAACAAATTAAATTAAAATTTTCGGAAAAAAAATTTTGTGGTAAAATGTTGTTTTTATTTTTTTTTATTTTTATTTATGTTTTGAAAAGAAATTATTTTTTTTTAAAAAAATTGTACGGTTTATAAAAAATCTATTTATTATTAATTTTTTATACGTTTTTTTTAAATTAACTTTTGGGGTTTTGATAATTTAATGGGGTTTTTATGTGCTATTTTTTAATTTAATGGGGGATTTCAAAAAAAATTTTTTTAATTTTTTTTTTGTTGTGTTTTTTTTTTGGGGGTGTGTGTGGGGGGGGTGGTTTTGGTGTTGGTTTTTTTTTTTGAAGATTACCCGAAGGTTTTTTAACCAAGGCAAACTAAGAAAATAAGGATAAAAATTATTACATCTATTTATTCAATTTGTTAAAAGGGTTTTCTTAATGTTTAGTGTTCGGGAGATTGTTTCTTTTGCTTCTAAATTACCCCTTTAAGAAAGGGAATACCGGGATACCATGTACGGCAGATTTAAATCAGGTCACAGGGTTACTAGTCAAAAAGCTACACTGCTCACACACTACCTACACTGGCATTTTTTTATTTTTGTGTCCCAAAAAAAGTCCCCTTTTAGTACGGTAATGGGAAAAGGTTTTCTAATAACTCCAAACGATGCGTGTATGAAAAAGGAAGTGTAAAAAAAAATAAATAATAAAAAATAATAAATAAATAAAATAAAAAATGAAAATAAAAACCAAAAATAATAAAATAATAATAAAAACTAAATAAAATTTGGGGGGCCTTGGGGGTAGCGTTAGTCCTGCTTTGATCACATGAAAGCCGTTTTAAAATTATTTTTTATCCCCCTCCCTGGTAAAATACAAATTTTTTCATGATCAACTGCCGTTTTAATTTTTGGTAGAAAATTAGGTAGGGGAGCCTTTTTTGAAATCTTGGAAAATTTTTTTTATTTTTTTTATTATTATTATTATATTTTATTATTATTATTTTATTTGCGCAGCATTGTTTTTGTCTTTATGCTTTTATTGATTGTGTCATTATTTTTAAATTTTATTTTCTTTTTTATTGTTTGTTTTTTGTTTGTTGTTTTTGTTGTTTTGTTGTTGTTTTGTTTTATTATTATTATTATTTTTAAATTATTATTATTTTTTTATCATTATTACTCATCATCTCTTTATTATTACATTCTATTTTATTATTTTAATTTTTATTATTATTTTTTCATTATTTTATTATTATTATTTTTATTATTATTATTATTATTACCATTTTTTATTATTTTTTATCATCACCCTCATCATCATCATTATTAATTTTTTTTATTATTTTTTTTTAAAATGTATTAGTATTGTTATCATTATTATTATTACGTCTTGTTGTTATCTTTAGTATTGTAGTACATTATCATTACTACCACTTATTATCATTATCATTACAACCATCTTATTATATTTTATTATCTTTCATTTTTATTAATTCTCATTATTATTTTTCACCATCTTTTTTCTTTATATTCATTATTATTGTTACTTATCATTATTGTTATTATCTTATAACGGTTTTTCAAAATCATTATTACCACTTTACTAACATCATTATTTTTTTTTCCTTCCTTATCTTTACTACACATTTCGTTGTTATTATTAAAAATATTATTTTTACTATCAATACCCTATTTTTTTTAATTATTCTTTTATTATCATTATTATTATATTTTTATTTTATTTTATTTTTATTATTACCCCCTACATATTATTTTCATTACTAGTATTATTTCATTTGTATTATTCTTACTTAGTTTTCATTACTGATATTATCATTATCTTTATCTTATTATTATTATTATATCTCACATCATTCTGTTATAGTTTTGT
The DNA here is from genome assembly GCF_015228065.2 of Penaeus monodon. NCBI lineage: Eukaryota > Metazoa > Arthropoda > Malacostraca > Decapoda > Penaeidae > Penaeus > Penaeus monodon. Next base: position 4,175 of record NW_023664581.1, read on the forward strand.
TCTTGTTACTATACTTTCCATTATAATTTTACTGTCATTCTTTTTGTAACCCTTCTTTGTTTTGTTTTCATCACCTATCTTACTTTTTTATTATTATTATATTTTTTTTATCATATTTTATCATTTTTTATTATTATTATTATTTATTATTTTATTATTTTTCTATTTTATTATTATTTTATTATTATTTTTTATTATATTATTATTTCATTTTATTATTATTTTTGTGAAAATTATCGCGAACGTTCACTAAGCGATTTACTTCATCCGGTCGCCAACTCCATGCAAAAAACGGTTTAATTCACCAGTAGTTGTTTTATTCCCAACCTATAAATATGTCATAAATAATTTTCCCGTGTTTCGCCCGTCCGCTTATATCCTCACTTTCCCATGACAAACCCTGACTGCTCTTTCCGGTCTTCTAAAAATCCTCAGTAGGGCACGGCCAAAAATGCTTTGGCCCTCTTTTTTGAAAAAGGCCTTGTAAGTATTTATAGACCTTGATCTTGAGGGGGGGTAAAGGGGTATTTTGGGGGGCGATGTAAACAAATACTAGTAACGGGGTACCATGAGACTATTCCTGAAACACAAATTATAGTCTCTCAAAACAAAAAAAACAAGCGTTCTTTAGTGAACTCATTAATTGGTTATTAATGAACCTTGGGTTTCTACTATTATCATCATCTTACAATCATTTTGCTTTCATCTCATTTCAGTATGGGAAAAAGTAGTTGTAGAGAAACTGGTGACATATTATGTAAAAGACCATTATCATTTTATCATCTATTTTTTGTTTTTCTTGATGTTGTTATCACCATTTTTTTCATTATTATGTCTTTTCCTTTTATTGGGCATTATTACTATTATAATCATTTTTTATCATTATGATTACACTACTTCTATTATCAGGACATCATCCTTTTATTATCATTATCTTTCCATTTATCATTTTAAAAAATTATCACTATCTCGTCTTTCCATTTTTATCATTATAATTATTTTGTTGGGATTCTGATAATCATCATTTTTATTGTTATTTTTATTATTTTATTAATATATTAATAGATTATCGTTAGCATCATATTTTCATTTTATCATCATCATTAGTATATTTAAAATCATAAATTTTGTTATTTTTTTAGTGTTATTATTATATTTTATTATTATTATTATTATTATTTTAATGGTTTTTTCCATTATATTATCTTATTATTACTATTATTATCACTTTCTTATAACACAGTGCAGTATTGTTTTATCATTACTTTTTTAATTTTTCATTACTATTATCAAAGCCATTACTTAATGTTAAATAAAAATACTACAAAAATTTTTATTTTTACCCTTTTTTTTTTTATGATTATTTTTATTATCATCATTATTCTCACCCCAGTATTTTTCATTTTTTCAAACCTTAAATGTTACATTATTACTATCCTCATTTTATCATTATTGCTGTTACCGTTTCAATATTACCATTGTCGTTACATTATCATTAATTTTTTTTATTATTAAAATCATTATCTTTAAATTAAAACCCGGGTCGTGAACATGATGACTTTTACCCCTTTAAAGAAACTGATAGCCATTTAATTATGTTTTAGCTAAAGTTACTACATAGCAATTATCGCCACTTATCACTGCAGTTGGTTTTTCTATTACTATCTGTGGATTGTAACAGTCCATATCGGGTTTTTTACCATTTTTACTATCATTGTTACTATTGTTTTACCCCTGTACCGATAATACATTAATAACGGTAAAAATGATATAAAAATAATATAAATAGGAAAATAGGGTTTTTTTTTTACCTACCCCTGACGAGTAGCAAAGGGCCCCTCAAACCCTTTTTTTGGTCCCCCCGTGCAAAGCGCTTAAATTTTATAGAAATGAAACTGTGTATTATAGTCACGACTGGTTAGAATAAAATAGCGAGGATCTGAACGTTGATTGGGATGAAATATTCGGGGAAAAAAGAAAGACAGATAAAGCATGTTTATCATTAGAAAATTTGTTTTGTATCAAACTAATTTTATTTCTTCCATCCTTTTCAACGTACCCAAAAGCAACAAAACAAAGGGTTTCCACAATGACACTGCTTGTTAAATTCTCCACTAGTTTTGGGCTTTACCAAATTATTTTCCGTTTTATAATCTGAGCCCCAATATAAAAGGGCCTTTTTAAAAAAATTAAGGGAAAAGCATTTTTAAAAAAATTTTAAAGGGGAAAGCTAGTTACGAATTCTTACGAAATATACTCTAAAATATATAAATTAAAAGTTTACCTCTTCCCCCCAATTCGTTTTTTACTTTTAAAAAACACGAAAAAAAAAAAAATTCATTCATTAGCCCAATCGGTATTATGTCGGTTTACCCAAATAAGCACCATTCCAAAATTTAAGATCAGTGAAGTTTTAAAACCCAGCCAAGGACAATGCGCCCCTGAATTACCCCAAATGGCGAAATAACAAATTGGGATGTTCTTCGTTCCCGCTCGCCATCAACTTTTAGCAAATTTCTGGTTTCAAAAATTGAAACGGGATAAACAAATTTTGGCGAGTTTCGGTAAAAGTTGAGTCTTGGCTCTTTTCTTTTCAATATTAAAAAATTTTGGTTGCTCCTGTAGTTCGTTACTTGTTTATTGCAGAGACATGCGTACGGAAAACGTCACAATAAAAAATGCTAAAAAATAATTTTTAATACGAAAAGCTACAACGAAATTACCTTAATCCTCCATGCATGCAGTTTACAAAAATATTCAAAAACATTCTTTCACCTGAGAGTGCAAAAACAGAATTTTTCAACAGACGAACCGTGCTTCAGGGTAACTTGCTGAATTCTCAATCAATCTTTTTTGCCCGGACGAGGTTTTTTTTCTCATTGAAATTTGAGAAGTGGGGGTTGGGTTTTGAGAACAGGATTTTTTTTTTTTTATTTTTTTATTCATTTTTTATTAATTTTTCACTTGAAAAGGGGAAAACTTTTTTTCTGATAATGTGTTTTTGTATTGGCTGAATTCCGGGTATGGCTAGAATTCCACAAAAACTTTTCCATCCCCTACACACTACTACTACTACTGTACTACTGCTTTGTGTTACCACTGTTACTACTGTTTTGTATAGTTTAATTTATATTGAGTTGTTGTTTTTTTTTGTTAATGTTTTTATTGCTATTCTACTACTATCTATTAAAAAATCTTATCACTCCCATGATAACGTTTTGTACTAAAATTTTTATACAGACGATAAATAATTTGAAATTCTTATACACCCCATCTAGAAAAAGATAGAAGCCAGAGATTCTATCAATAAAATAGCAAAAAGGGCATTTTTTTTTTTAGATGCACTCTGCTTTTCTTTTGCAGAAAACCGACCCCGTTGCCACTCCTCTCCCCCCGACCCCAACCGCCACCCCCTTTTCATCAGATAGGTTTCTGGCCGACCTTGTGACTCGGATATTCGCCTAGTGCTTTTTTTTTTTTTTTTTTTTCTGTCTGTTGCTAGGACAAACTTTTCGTATTCGGGAGATGCAAATGACGTGGGTTTCGTGAGGTGGAAGCCATGCTGTGGGGGGGGGTCGTTTTGCTGATTATATGGTAATTTGTATTATGATATTTATTGTCTTGGTTTTTCGTATTTGTGTTATTTAATGCAAAAGTTGTACGACTCGAAATTTTTAATGCACAGATAAGGATTGAGTTAATCATTTAATAAGAAAAGTAAAAAAGGGGTTTTAGGAAATACGAGTTAAAACCCTCCCCAAAAGCACCTTATAAAATCACCTTTACGTAGTACATGTAAAAAAAAATTTTTTTTTAAAAATCCATTTCCCCAAAAACCCTTTTGGTTTTCCCGGGCCCCCTGCCCTTCGCCAAAACCCCGTCATTTCCCTTTAAAATTTCAATATTCCCCAAAGACAAAAAAAAAAAAACAAAAAAAATTCCAATATAAGAACCTTAGCTTTTATAATACGACAAAAAGAAAAATAAAAATCGGGATGGGAAAGCCTCGCCCCAACATGGGACGAGAACAGCTGATCGCCCCCCGGGCTGCCACGACAGACCCATGGGGGCGAAGCGGAGACACCCCGGTTGCAAGGGATACGGTGTGGCACCCTCTATTAAACTGGCCCTCGCGTGGGTTCCCAAAGTCAACCAAACCCTTCGGGGCCCCAGAAACCGGGAAAACCAGTGGTTTGGGGAAAAGGCTGTCAAGTGTTCCACGGGTGATGGAAAAAACTAATCTCGTGCGCGAACACAGGTGTTTATACTGTACTTTTTAGCTTCGAGCCTTGGGAATTTATAACTGTTATATATAGATAGCCATTGTACATGAAGTTTATTTTTACATGGATTGTAGTCTTATAAACCGTTATTTTGTACAATCGTTGTAACTGCAATGCAGTTTTTATCAGTAGTTTCCGTTGCCTAGAAATTTCTGTCTTTTAAAGGATGAAATAAAAGTAAATCAAAAATTAAAATCCCTGATTTATGACAACTTTGGCATTGCTTAATGAGGGGCTGGGGCACATTTGTTCCTATCTTACTTTGAAAAAAATAAAGAATAATGATAAAAAAAAAAAAAAAAACTAAAATTGATGATATATCTAAAAGGCAGTAAATGGTCTTTGAATTACTGTAGGAAGGACAAGCTTTAATGAAAAATTTATTTCAAGAATGATATGGACCTTTAATTCTTAAATGTGATTTTTTCCTTTTGAAAAATGAAAATTTAGTTTTATTTTTTTTTTAATATATTTTCCTTAAAGTTGGCACTGGCTGGAATGGAGCAAATTCCTGATTAAATTTACTGTCTATTTGGCCTAGTGGTTGATCTGTCATGATTTTTTTTTTTGGTGTCATGTTAATAACATTCTTGAAAATTTTTTTGACATAAAAACCAAAACTAAAATTTTATATATTCCCTTAGAATCGATATTTGTTCCTAATAATTTCTCCATCGATCCTTTATTATATTTGACAATATCATTTACTTTGATAAAAAAATATATTTGAAATTTAAAAATTTAAAATTACCCTTTTACACCCAAACTACACAGAAAATTTTGTACAATGTTCCAGTCCCGGGAGGGTCCCTACCGGGCTGTCCCTTGTCGTTGGGGGTGACGGACGGTTTTTTGGAAGCAAGCTGTTGACATTATTGTTAAGATGTGCGCTCCCAAGGGGGTAAATTAAAAGTTACTTTTGTCTTTATTTCTTATTGTCAATGCCCCAAAAATTTCTTATAAGGGTTTCATTTTTGAGTTTATTTAAAATATTCTGATCTTATTTCAGTTCGAGTTGGTTTATAGTATCCATACTTATTTTCTGGGCTTTCGAGGGCTTACCCACCCTTATTATACAAAGTGTATATATTTTTTATATATAATCTGCCAAATGTCACTTTATTTGGATCCTCTTTGGTATGTTTTCTTATGATTAAGTGATTGGGAAATTTAAATATATTTTGAATTATATTCAAAATTTTACAGTATTCCAACAATCAATATGATTACCATACCTATAAATTTTTTAATAACAGGATCATTAGCCCAGTTTAGATACCACTTTTTTAAATTTTTAAATTTCTCACCCCTCTCTCTCTCTCTCTCTCTCTCTCTCTCTCTCCCTTTTTCTCCTCTCTTCTCTCCTCCCCTCCTCTCTCCTTCCCCTCTCTCTCTCCTCCTCTTTTTCTCTTGTCTCTCTCTCTTCTCCCTCTCTCTCTTCTTCTCTCTCTCTGTCCCCTCTCTCCCTTTTCTCTTCTCTCCTCTCTCCCCCTCTCTCTCTCCTCTCTCTCTCTCTCCTCCTCTCCTTCTCCTCTCTCTCCCCTCTTCTCTCTCTCTCTCTCTCACCCCCTCTCCTTCCCTCCCTTTCCCCCCCTCCCCCCCTCCCTTTCCCCTCTTCCTCCCTCCCTCCCTCCCTCCCTCCCCCCCTCCACCCCCTCCCCTTCCCCCCTCTCCCTCCCCCCCTCTCTCTCTCCCTCCCTCTCTCTCTCTCTCTCTCTTCCCTCCCTCCCTCCCTCCCCCCTCCCCCCCCCCTCCCTCTCTCTCTCTCTCTCTCCTCCTTCCCCCCTTCCTCTCCCTCTCTCCTCCCCCCTTCCTCCTCCCTCTCCCCCCCCTACTCCCTCCTTCCCCCCCTACCCCTTCTCTCCATTTTCTCCTCTCCTTATAAAAAAAAGTTTCTTCTAAGACAAAATCTCCATATACTTTAGGTCCCCAAGTGCTTGGTTGGTCAAATGGGATCTTGTCCCCCTTTGGTCGTGCATCATCAGAAAATACAAACTGCTGGTGGCATTGTCTTACTGCCAGCCACAACCCAGGAGGACCTGACCCGTTCGGGTCAAGTTTAATATTTCGTGGAGGTTAGAGTCTTGGGATTTGTAGGCAGTTTCAAAAGATTTTTTCCGTTTTTTCCCCTTTTTTTTTTCTGTCTTTCCCGTCCTTCTGTCTTTTTTTTCTTTTTTTTTTCCCCTTTTTCTGTCTCTTTCCCTTTTATCTATATATTTTATATTTTGTCATGGTTCCTGGTTTTTTATCTTTTATTCTTTTCATCTTTTCTTTAAATCCATTTTTAAATTTGTCTATGATTAGATAAAATTTAAATATTATTTTTAGTGTATTCTTAAAATTTTTTTTTTAGTTACAGTTGTGTTCAATTTATTTTCTTTATTTTATTTATTTATTTATCTTTTTTTTTTTTTCTTTTATGGATATGTTTAATTTGTCACTCATGATTAACTAGCAGTGAATCAAGGACACATAAATTTTTATAGACTTTCCTAAAATTGTTTTAAACATAATCCAAACTTCTGTAATTTATTGGTACTTGCTTCTCCAGGACCTGCTCCAGTGGTTGACAAAACCCGATCTCAGCTTGACCCAGTCCCCCGGCCGGTACAAAATTTTTCCCCGCCTGAAATCGACATTGCAACCCAAATTTTGGCACCCCAGCCCTTTTTGTTTAGAATCAATAACCTTTTTTTTTAGTTTTGGGAGGGGAAAAAAAAACCAAAGCCCCTTTTCGATTTAAATTTCCCCCTAAATGCAAATTTTTGGGCATTTGAAAGGATTAAAAAATAATTAAACTTTTGTAATGATTTTTTTTTCCCAAACCCCTTGGGTTGTAAAACCTTTTAAACCCGTTATTTTGCTATTGAATGTGGAAAATTAAAAAATTTTTTGTTTTTTCCCTAAACTCCTGGGAGAAGGGAAACCCCCCTCCTAAAGTTATCTGCAGCATGGATTTAAAAGGGGGAAACTGCCCCAAAAAAAATTTATTTTTTGTTTGCCATGAAATTAAAGCCCTTTTTCGGGTTATGAGAACATTTTTTTTTGAATTAATTAGGGCCCCATTTTTTGCCCGTTTTTTTCCCTGGAGGAATGGGCTACCCATTGGGTAAATTTTCCCCATTGGAAATTTTGGGGATTTTGGTTTTTTTCCTATTTTCCATGTGCCAAAACCCCTTTAATTTTTAAGTATTTTTTTTATATTATATTTTGGGAAATAAAAGGTTGGGGTTTCTTAAAATTATTTATTTTTAATAAATTTTTAAAAATTTCTTTGTTCACTTCCTGAAATTTAAACATTTCTTTTTTCAAGGCACTGGAAAATTTTTTGGGTCTGCCTTTTGAGGGAAAGGGGGAAATATTTTTTTTTTTATTTTTAAAAACTATATTTTTTTAAATCTTTAAAAGAACCCCAAAAAAAAATCCTTCTTTATTTTCATCAAAATTCTAAAGGGAAAAGTATAAAAATTTTTGCTCACCAACTTTCTCTTTGCCTTTTGATTTATGGGTTGGTATTTATAAGCAAAGTATGAAAAGCCTGTTGATATACTCCTAATTTCTTATAAATCTTTTGATGATGGTTTTTCCATTTGATAAACCAAAATAAAATTTTTAATCCAACTATTTCAAATTCACAGGATCGCCAAAATGATCCTCGGGACAAGGGTTCTTTGTGACGCCATCTGACTCTGTGGCATTATAGCCGCCACTACTGCATCCCCTATTTCAAGAAAAAAGGAGTCAAAGGGCTTAGCACCAGTATGCCCCCCAAAGGGTGTGCATTGACAGGAATGTACGGATAAAAATACAAGTTAGGAAAAAAAATCAGAATGTAATCACTATTTTTTTATTTTCATTTACTTATATTAAGCCTATTTTTGTATCTTTTCTTTTAAATTAAAATTGTAAAATTCCTGACAAAGAAACTATTTTTCAGTGAGAGTACGTGTTCTGTTAATTAAAATCTGCAAAAACTTTAAAACAATAAACTTTGTAAATTTTTTTAAAAATTTCTCTTTGGGTATCTAGTGGGCTGTCAGAGGGGGTAATTTTTTTTTAAACGTGTTAATTGGTAATGATATTATTCCGGTCTCCATAATTGCTGCCAAAAAGGAATGGAAAAATTTTTAGGTTCCTACTGGCTGGAAAAACTTTGAAATCTTATGGTGCTGGAGGTTGTCCCTTTGTGGTGAAAAGAGCTTTGGGGAAATGAATAAAATACCCACTGTTGGAAATATCCCTTTTTTAAGAATCGAGCTTATACTCCTTTTCATACGCTAAATAAACAATTGGTGATAATATTTTGTATATTTATAAAAGTGTCCATACATATAATATGATTCAAAAAAGAGCTAAAAGTAATACATTTTATTGAAATTAGAAAAAATTTTCAATCAAAAATTACTTTTTTTTCTGCTTGTTCATTCATTTATTTTCAAATTTGTTGTTCCTATGTACTCCCCTGTATTTCCTATGCCAAAAATCCAAAGGTATCTCTGATGAATTTGGGGTTGTATTAGTAAAACACCAGTAAAAGGATTGTTTTTTATATTATTTTTTAAATTTGCTCTAAGGTATTTCATATAGTTGCTGTGCTTTTTTATGTTCCTAACTCTGACATTTTGGGAAAACCTTTCTGCAAATGCAGCTTGTACTACTTATTTTTTTATTATTATTATTAATTTCTATTTATTTATTTATTTTTACTGTAAAAAAAAGAAAAAAAAAATGTGACACCTAAAAAAAAAATCTGCTTACTTTTTCTGCAAAGTGACAAGTGTATTTATATTCCTCTTTTTGCCCCTGAAGCAGATAGCAACTGCTTAGAGTAATAGTAGAATTAGTTAGCAAGGGTATTTTTAATGATAAAAAAAATGTTTACATCTTCATCTCATCACCATTATTGTTGTTTTTGCTGTTATTATAAAAAAATTTTACCATTGCCTGTATGCAATTCTTCAAGATGCAGAGGAGGAGGCTTAAATGTGGAACCGTTGGAGGGGAAAATAACTGGAGTGGAAAACCGATAAAAATCCTTTAAATAATTCTTCCTTCTAAAAAAACCTGCTCAAATCTCCTTTCTCTCTACAGTACCCGGGAGTGTCACATCCGGAGAAGGGTGCATATGGGCCGTGCTTGCATGGGTTTTCCTCCTCGCTGTCCGCAAAACTACGTTAAAAAGGGTTTTGCTAAAACACGCAAACTTTTGGAAGGAACTTCTTTACGGGTTGTTTTTGCTGTATGTGATATCCTGTAATATCCCACAATGAAAAGTTTATAAAAATAAAGCCCTGTTTATGACTGTTTTCTGCTATTATTTAATTGGTAAGCATATTAGTCTTAATGATCTATCCATTTTACATTATTTTAAAAGGGAACAAAAATGTATAGTGAATGTCTTCCATGCCATTTCCCATTAAAATTTCATGATTTATTTAAACAGTTTGTCCCTTTACGATATGACTTTTGAAAAACTGTGAAATGATCCATGCCTTTTTCCCTTTAAGTTTCGGGTTTTTTTCATGATGGTGACCTCCATGGTTGGGAAGGAGCTGTCCGCTGGAGGAAAAACGTACAAATTGCCAAGATTGACAATTTTGAGTACACCGACCCCCTTGAGGAGCTGTAGCGAAAAAACGGGCGGTTTTTCTTAGCCCCTTTTTGATGTGATGTATTTTGTTTTTTTTTGAAAAGTGTTCACAAAAAATTACTTGTATCAAATTTTTCTTGGTTTACATTTTATTTTTATTTTTTGACAAATACAAATTTTTTATAATTAGTCGTATTTATTCAAGGGTATTTTGGTACTATATTTATGTCTTCGTTTTTCAGTACAAGTAATAAAGCAAAAGCAATTTTCAGTGCTATATACAGATTAGTAGTAGACCATAAAAATAATTGTAAAAAGCACTTCCCCTCTCTAACTTTTACCTGATGTAGGGGTAAAAAAAAGGTTATTAAAACATGTTTTAAAAATTTTTTTTTTAAATTAAAAATATCTAATCCATGAAAAAAAAAGACCTTTTGCTAATGACACTGCAGGGGGGGATATTTTTGATGAGTGACGGATCTCGGCTGTTTCCGACTCGCGGCACAGGAACTCAGGCGCAAATGTTCGCTGTCATTGAGAGCTATTAATCTGATGCCCCTACCTCCAAAGGGGCTCAGGGAGCTGATGCCGTTTTGGGGAGTTGCCATGAGCCCCGGGGAAATTTTTTAAAAAGTGAAAGATTTAAACGCTTTAAAAAAATGGGGGACTAGGGAGCGTAGTTTATATTCTTGGAAAAGGGAGCATGACTCCCCTAGAAAAAATGTAGACCTAAGACTCCTGAAGAGAAAGGGCTTATTGAAAATTTAGTCTTGAAAATTACAACTCTGTCTTAAAGTTAGTGTCTTGTAGTAATGTGATAAAAATTTAGCTGGTGATAAATTGCATATCACCTATCTTTTTTGTGTGTGTGGTGTGTTTGTTTCTGTTCTTTTTTTTCTTTTCTTTTTTTTTCTTTTTCTTTTTCTTTTTCCTTGAATTAAAAAATTTAACCCTTTTTTTTTCTTACCTTGCAGGAAGCCCTCAACCACTATAGAAATTGAAATTAATTTTGCCCCCACCCGAGAACGCACGGTCGCCGGGGAACCTACAGTTACACTAAGCATGGGGACGGCATAGATCCAGTAACTCGGGATTTAAATTGAAACTTACTTGAATGTTTTTAAAAATAAAACATATTTTCCATAAGTCTAATGTTTTTTAAAGATATAAAATTAAATTGATGTAAAATGCAAAAAAAAAAAAAAAAAAAAAAAAATGCCAAAAAAACTTTTATCCAAAATTAGCCCCTAACTTGTTTGTATTGTAATTGCCGGAAGTGAGAAATTCAGAAAGAGGGTGTGATGTCCCCTGATTTTTTAAAATTGCTTTATGAAAAATGGTTCAAAATATAAAATTTTCTTTCTAAATTTTAAAAACCCTTTGCCAAATTTTTTTTTTTTTTTTTTTTTTACAGAAGTATCAAAAAGAAGTTATTTTTTGTTTTCTAAATAAAAAAAAAGTCAGTGATATTTTTGTTTATCAGTTCAAAGGAAGTTGTTCAGTTTGTTTATTCTTCTTCATTAATACCGATTTTTTGGTATAATGAAACACTAAGGTTAAATAAAATATTTAATATCTTTTTTTTTTCTTTCTTTGACGCAATAAAAAGTTTTTTTTATATTATTGCTAAAAATAAATTTTTAATTTTCTTATTGAAAATGCGTAGGTACAAGTTTTTTTTAATAGAGGATTTAAAATTTAAAAATTTAAAAAAGGGGAAACACTGGTTCGTAATTTCTAATGATGGGGTAGACAGGTATGGAGTGAAAAAACTCTATTTTCTAGTGCTTTAATACCTAAAGCTTCCCAAAATTTTTTTGTGATTACTTTAAAATGAAATAGTAATGCCCCTCAACACTAATTCTAGTTTTTAGCCCAAAAAGGGTATGTAGAATGATAAAATATTAATTAAACTATCTTAAAATTTAAAAGGCAATAAAATTGTATGGGTAGTATGTTTAACACTTCAGGGGCTAAAACAAAAATTTTACTTTGAAATAGATTATTACTATATGGAATTTTTAAAGCAAGTATTCAAAAATCAAAAATAAAGAAATTATATTCATTAAATACTGAAAGGGGGTTTCCCAGATTAATTTAACTGATCATACTTTTTTCACCTTCAAAAAATCATTCCTATGAAAACAAATTATTCTTAATTAGGGCCAGATTGAAAAGGAGGACCGTGCCCCACAAATACATTTTACTCCTTTTTTTTTAAGAAGTACATACAAAACATAATTTACCTCACACCTAAACCCACCAATATGAAATCATTTCATTCTTAACATGTTCACATCTCTGTTACAGGAATTACAATGCAACACTTGCTTTAAAATTTTTAAAAAAACTAAAAAGTAAAAAAAAAATGAAATTCCTGATTTCTACTTCAAAAAAAAAAAATTGTCAAGAAAGCCTGTGAAATTCCCTTTTTTGCCCTTGCTTTTTCTTCAGCAAAGAGGAAATTGAAAAGATCTTCCTGACACCAATTTCGATCTGGCATTTAACGTGCCTAAAAAAAGCCAAAAAACAGTCATCCCACTCGCTCAACCTGCCCTTCAAATATAACTTTGACTCTGTATATCAGATCTCATGCATCCAGATAGACAAACCTATATTGTTAATCTAAAAGCATCTAAATAAATGTACTCTAAAAAATGAAAATCAAACAAACACAAGCTATTTCTGCCATCTCAAGCATTCCCTATCAGATTTAATTTATATTTAAGACTTTTTTTTTTTTGCTGTCTTTTGGATCTATTCTAAAGGTGACTGCAATGATTTTTTTAAAATTAAATTTCATTAAAAGTTAATTTATGATTAACATAGATTAACTTGATGCAATGATCAATCTGGAGCATACTGTCCCCATCCCATGAATCAAAATTTAAAGACTTTTTGGGGCGTAATTTCACTTTTAATTCTTTGCAGTTCTTTTTTTACCTAAACAAATAATTTATAAACACTTCAACAGCTAAAAATATAACATAAAATTTGCAAAGCAAAAAGGCCCAAAGTCTTTCCCAATAATCTTATTGTAAATTTTTTACTTTTTTAAAATATCTGAAAATGCAAACAAAATTAATTTAAAAATTTAAAACCAAACACTAGAACTCCTGAAGGGATGTTTTTACATATTTATTTCATGTTCAAAAATCCCAATTTTTCCATCAAAAAATAAAAAGGCGGCTTGAAAAATGACTAAATGCTCACTTTTTCCAAAAATCTCCCGATATTTAACGTATCATAAAATATGAAATTGAGTGAATCAGACTTTTTTTTTCTTCATATTAAAAAATTTTTTTTCCCTTAGTAAAAACAACATTTGGGCTACAAAGTGTTGCCCCTAATAACAAAAAAACCCTTTTAAAAAAAAATAAAAAATTTAATCTTTTAACGTACAAAAAATTTGTTTTTTTCCTGATGGTAAAAAAGGGATGCTGATCTCTTAAAGTGGAACGAAAAAAACTTGATAAATCAGTAATTAATAGGTGCTTTTTCTTTTCTTGTCTGAAAAGATTCTTTAGTATCATACCTGGCCGCTGCAATGACCAAATCCCCTGTCCCCCCACAGCCCAGAAGAGGACGCTTCGTTGAGGTCCTCGGCTTTTTTTCCGTGCTGGCCTCCTTAGTCGGTGTGGGTCTGATAATCTATTATAATTTTTCGGGTTTCTCGGAACTTTTGTAAGATGATCCATCTGCAAAAGATTGGTATAAAATTGTTTTTGCTTTTTTTTGTACGGAAAAAAAATTCCTACTTTGCTATTAAATAAAAAAAAAAAAATTAAGTAAAATATAAATAAGTTTAATGAAATAAACTAAAAATTAATATAAATGATAATAATACTAAAAAAAAATTATTATTAAAAAAAAACAAAAAAAAAACCTTCAAAAACAGCCTTAATCAGAAATATGAGCTAAAAAATACATTTCAAAAACCACAAGGATTTAAAAAAAACAGCACACCTACTGAAAAATCGGGTAACACTCCCTGGGTCTTGGTGAATGCTCCCCAACACCTGGAAGCGGGGCTCCCCCACTTTGAAAATCTACGTAGATTTTTGGACAAAAGGGTTTGAAACTCATTGCTAAACACACCTGTGTAATTAAAAACAAAAATATTTTTAGTCCCAGAAAAAAAAAATTATATTAATTAAACTGATATTCCCAAACAAATTCATCTGCAAAGTTTTATTAAAATTTGGAAACATAAATTGAAATTTTACTGAAGAATAAAAATTTTCCCAAATAGTAACCCATAATCTGACAGGAAATCAATAAAGTTCACACCTTTAAACCTATACGCCCCTGTATGTCTGGAGTGAACTGGAACTGCCCATAATGTTGTTTAATTTCAGGGTACAAAATTTTGTCGTGCAGGTCCCTAAACAAGGAATCACTCGTAGTTTCCCCTGTGACCCTATGGAAAGAAAGTTCTCTTTAAAAAGGGAACATTATACATGTAATCTACACTTGCTTATATTACCAGATCAAAAAGCTGCATTTACCTACTTTAACCCCCCAAAATTTTTCTAGTCCTCTACACGTTTTTCTGATTCTGAAAATACAAAACATTACTCATCAAAACCTTTTCTTTTTATGCTGGGATGGCAGGATTTGCATAACATACCACGTGATTCAGGGGTAACTGACTGCATTTACCATAATGGCTCTATAAGCCCAAAAGGGGTCGATACTAGCCCTACCTACTTGCATTTTACCTTTTCCCTTTGATATTTCCAAGTTTCTTTTAGTCCTTTATTGCTATTATTAGCATTTAAAAAAAATTTAAAAACACCATAAAGTCATAACAATTTTAACATATAAAATTTCAAAGCACTTGTGGAAAAATAAAAATTTTTTAAAGGGGAATGTGAAAATCAAAGGTCACATGGTTTTTTTTAACTCCTTGGGGCTTGCCCCTGTGGAGCCTTTGTGTGAATTCCGTGAACAGACAATTGTCACATTTTTTTAAAAACCCTTTAAATATGTTTGCAAGCGCGGGGCTGACCAAAAAATATTTTTATTTTTTTCCTCTCTCATTTCCCACTCCCTCTCCCTCTCACCCTCCACAAATTTCCCATACACACACACTCACATTCAAACTTCTCTCAATTTCCAACCAATACTTCCCCCTCTCCCTCTCCCAAAATTCATCTTCCTCACTCACTAACTCACTTATTCATTCACTCACTCACTTTTTCACCCCCTTATTTATTTCCTCCCACTTATTCTTCACCACTCACTTATTATTCCTTACTCACATATTTATTCATTCCTCATTCATTTATTTTTCATTCACTCACTCATTCATTCATTTCCCCAATCACTCATTATTAATCGTCTCTTTCTCTCTCTCACTCACTTTTTCATTCCTCATTCATTCATTCCTCTCCAACACACACATTCATCATTCAACCCCACAACACTTATTCATTCACACCCACTCATTCATTCATTTACACCCAAAATCATCATTCACTCTTTACTCACACTCTTACTCTCCATACAAGGACCTGCTTCTGTACCTGCCAAAACCCCCCCTACTAAATTCCCCTGAAACCCCAAGAACATATCTTTAAAAATATTCGTTTCATGATGCTTTGCTTTTTTAAATTTGGGCCTTCTTCTAGCCAAAGGGAAAATTAGAAATTTACTGTATGGGGTTTACTACATCTAAAGGGCCCAGTGGGTTCTTTGCCTTTCTCTCTAAACGATATGTCATTTTCATGTAAACCCAAAATAAACACAGTTATTACACAAAAAATAGGATAGATGTTACCAAAACTAACATTTTTTTTTTTACTATATTCGGGATTCATTCTTGACTCTTATATTAAAATCTCAATAACATTCTGAGCAAAAAGGGCCCTTAAAAGGGTTGTATATCTGTAAAATAAAAAAGTTTTAGAACGGCAAAAGGAATGAAGCAAACTTTTTCAAACCAAAAATATCTGAAAACCGAAAACCTGAAAAAATTTACAGGCTTAAACAAAATAAACCTACATATTAAAAGCCTCCCCACCTATTAAAACATTAAGACGTATTTAACGAAATTTTTCAAAAGCATTGAGAATAAACCCCAAAACCCATAAAACCAAAAAAGCCGAAAAAAGGGAAGCGTTGTAAGAAAATTCGTCAGGAAAAAAAGCTCGCTAAACCCAAAAAAAACTTTTTTTTTTTTTTTTTTTTTTTTTTTTTTTTTTTTTTTTTTTTTTTTTTTATGGGCCAAATGACGCAAGAAACAGCCAAACGAGTTATTTCACGTGTCAGACTAAAATTTTAAATTATATTTTACTACCTAAAGGAATAATTTTATGTCTACAAATGACAATGTTTGTATCTTAGTTAAATATTATACATCATATATATATATATATATATATCTAATTATTTTATATATTTAATATATATATATATATATATTATATAATCAATATACACATATAATATATAAACCCTTACCATATACTTTACACATAACACTATACATATATACACATATCACAATACTATTACATATATACCATTACATATATACCTATAATATATACACATATACATAATCACATTACCATATACACATATCACATTACCTATCACATATACACATATATTAATAACAATATACCTATATACACATATACATATATACACATAACAAATTTCATATAATTTATATATATATATATATATATATATATATATAATTATATATATATATATATAAATATATATATATATATATTTTTAAAAATATATATCTATTACTATATAATATATATATATATATATATATATATAAATATATTATATATATTATATATATATATAAATTTATATATTTTTATATATTCATATATATATATATATTTATATTTTAAAATATTATTATAAAAATTTTTATATATATATATATATTATTATTTTATATATATAATATATTATATGTTAATAATATAATTTATATTTATATTTATATTTATATTTATTTTATATTTATAATATAATTTTTTATATATGTAATTTATATATTATATTTTATTTTTAAAATATTATATTTATATTTTAAATTATATTATATATATATATATTTATTTTAATTTTTAATAAATACAATATTGTCATTTTTAGCATATATATATTCCCCCTTTATAATTAAAATATAACTTAAAAATTTACTTGACTCTTAAATATAAACCATTACTTTTTATTGGTCATTTGGACCCCTAAAAAAAAAAAAAAAAAAAAAAAAAAAAAAAAAAAAAAAAAAAAAAAAATTATTTTATTAGGATTTTTTAAAATTTTTTTAATGTTTTTGGTTCTTTGGTTTTATGGGGTTTGTGGTTATTCTAAAGTTTTTGATATTTTTTAAATTGTCTCTAATGTTTTTTAATAGGGTTAGGGTTAAAAATAGGTTATATATATTATGTGTAAATTTTTCGGGTTTTTTTTGTAATTTGTAAAATGTTTGTGTATTTTTTTGGTTTATTTTTATTTTGTATAATTTTTAAGGGTTTTGTAAATTTTATTAAATTTTAATTATAAATAAAAAAATAAAATTTAATAAAATGTTATTTTTAACATCACTATTTTTTTGTGAATACTTATTTTTTTTGGTTTCATAAAAGAATTCGTCTAAGGAAAAATGCAAACCGTCCTTGTAAATTTAACCATACAAAAAAAAAAAAAAAAAAAAGA
Organism: Penaeus monodon; assembly: GCF_015228065.2. NCBI lineage: Eukaryota > Metazoa > Arthropoda > Malacostraca > Decapoda > Penaeidae > Penaeus > Penaeus monodon. The sequence goes on from NW_023664581.1 coordinate 21,749, forward strand.
AAGCTTCTGAAAAAGAATTTTTTTAAAGTTGTTTCTGGTTTTTTGGTTTTTTGGGGAGTTTTTGGCAGTCGAAACGTCCCTTTTTAATAAAAGGGGTGAGGTTTTTGATGGTTTTTAAATGAATAATGGTGTTTTTTAAGTAAGGGGTTTTGTGTTTTGAAAATGTGTGTTTTTTGGTGAAGATAAGATATACAAGTGGTGAGAAGGAGAAGAGGGAAAATTAAAAAAGTGATTGAATAAAGAATGAATATGAGTTGTAAATAATGTGAATGATAATTTGGTAATGAAAAGAAAATTTTAGGAGGAAAAGAAAGTGGTGTGAATAAATAAGTGGGAAATAAGTAGTGATTGAAGAATATGATAGTATTGAAAAGGGAAATTTTAAAAAGAAGTTTTGTGTTGGAAATTAAGGGAGTTTGAATTGAGGGGTTTGTATGGAATTAGGTGAGGGGAAGGGAGAGGGAGTGGGAGTGAGAGATGAAGGAATAAAAATATTTCGGTCAGCCCGCGCGTGGAAAACATATTTAAAAAGGGTTTTACCTGTGTACAATTGTCGCTGCCCACTGTGAATTCACACAAATGGCTCCACGGGTCCCAGCCCCAGGAGTTAATTAAAAACCCATGTGACCCGTCTGATTTACACTTCCCCTTGAAATATTATTTTTTCCAAAATGCTGTTGAAATTGTACTGTTAATTTTTTATTGCTTTTGGCTGTTATATTTTTTTAAAATGCTACATAATAGCAAAAAAGACTAAAAAAACTTGGAAAATAAAGGAAAGGGAAAACACCCAAATTGGGTGGGCTAGTGATCGCCCTTGCTGTTTAGTGAGCCATTTTGTAAATCCCCCATTACCATGAATCACTGTGGATAGTTATTCGTCCTCCCATCCCACATAAAATAAAAAGGTTTGATGATGAAATGTTCTGTTTTTATCAAATCAAAATCTGTGTAATGGACTAGAAAAAACTTTGTGAGGTTAAAGAGGTAAATTCACGTTGGTGTATCTGGTAATATAAGCAAGTGTATGATTACATTATAATGTTCCTTTTTTAAAAGAACTTTTTTTCCATGGGTTGTCACGGGGGACACTGAGTTGATGTCCTTGTTGAGGACCTGCACGAAAAATTTTGTCCCCGTGAAATTAAAAAACGAGGGTCGTTTCATTTCACTCCGACCTCAGGACTATCGGTAAGGTGTTAAACTTTTCTGTTACCTGTCGGGGTTTATGGGTTACTAGGGGGAAACTTTGATTCTTCAGTAAAATTACAATTCTATGTTGCCAATTTTTTAATAAACTTTGCAGATTTTATTTTGGTAATATCTATTTAATTATTTTATTTTTTTTTGTTCTGGCACAAATTATACTTTTTGTTGTTAATTACACGGGTGTCTTCAGCAATGAGTTTTAAACCCTTTAGTCACAAACTCTTTTTAGTAGATTTTCAAGGGGGCGTGAGCCACACTTCCAGTGTTGGGGGCATTTCACGCAATGACCGGGTGAGTGTTCCCCGATTTTTCTGTGGTGCTGTTTTTGTAAATCCTTGGGGTTTTTTGTAAATTTTTTTTAAAGCTCATTTTTCTCTGATTAAGGTCTGTTCTTTGAAGGTTATTGTTTTTTTTTTTTATATAATATATATATATTGTATTTTTTCATTTTATTTTAAATTTTTTTAGTTTCTTTCTTTAATCTATTATGATATTTTACTTTTTTTTTTCTTTTGATTATAATAGCAAAGTTGGAATCTTTTTTCCTGACAAAAAAAAACAAAACAATGTATACCATATTTTTTTGCAGAGGGAGTCATCTTCAAAAAAGGTTCACGAAAACCTAAATTTAAAATGTTTTCAACCATCACCGACTACAGGGGCTCTCACGGAAAAGACCCGGACCTCAACAAACCCGGTCCTCTTCTGGCTTTGGGGGAGACACTGGGTATTCTGGTCTTTGCAGTCGGCCGGTCAGATACAAAAGAACTTTTTGGCAGACAAAAGAGCAATCAAGCTCCCTTTAATCTGACTGCTTTTTATCAGCATTTTTGTCTCGTTGCCACTTGAAGAGATAAAATTTTTTTCACCATCGGGAAAAAGAAAAAATTTTTTTGTACTTAACAATTAAATTTTTTATTTTTTTTTGAAAGGATTTTTTTTTGGGTATTATGGGCCCACTTCTGTCAGCCAAATGGTTTTTACTAAGGAAAAAAAGTTGTCTAATTGAAGAAAAAAAGTCTGATTTCACCCAATTGCATATTTTTCATGATACGTTTAAAATCGGAGTATTGTAAACCATGTGGCATTTAGCATTTATCAAGCCGCCTTTTTATTTTTATGGGATGGGAAATTGGCATTTTTGAACTAAAATTATAATATTTTTAAATCACCCCATTCGGGAGATTTCTAGTGTTTGTGTCTAATTTTCAATTTTAATTCTTGTTTGCATTTTTCAATATTTTTAAAATGTAAAAACATTGGGTACAATAAGATTATTGAGGAAAATGCTTTGGCCTTTTTGCTTTGCAAATTTTTTATGTTTTATTTTTTTTTACTGTTAAGTGTTTGGTTTATTTTTAAAGAAAAAGACCCCCAAAGATTTAAAATTACACACCCTCTGCCCAAACTCTTTAAATTTGATTCATGGCATAGGCAATTGTCCAATTTATTTGCATAACGTTCCATCTCTTTTTGCTAAATTCCTTTCATGAAAAAATTTTTAAAAAAAATCATTGCATCCCTTCTTTTTCTCAAAAAAACCCCGTCTTATTTAATTTTAAAATCTGTATAGGGAAATGCTTGATTTGGCGTGGTGTTTATTTGATTTCATTTTGGAGTTTTTATTTGATGCTTTTCGATTCTATTTTTGTTCTTCGGTGCTAAACTGTTTCAAGTCAAATTTATTTAATGCGGTTCTATGGAGCCTGTTTTTTGTGCTTTTTTCCTTAAAAGGGCCAGCCAAAATCTGGTTCGGAAGTCTTCTCTCCCTCTTTGCTGAAGAAATGCAAGAGCAAAAGGGAATTTCACGGCTTACTTACATTTTATTTTTTTAAAGTCAAAAAAATCGGGAATTGATTTTTTTTTTACTTTCTGTTTTTTTAAAATTTTAAACAGCAAGATTTGCATTGAAATTTTCCCCCTATACCAAGAGTGACACATCTTAAGAAAAAAAATTTTGCTATTGTTTTCTTTAGTGTTGTGATGGAAAATTATTGTTTTTTTTGTACTATCTTATAAAAGAGTATAAATTATTTGCTGGTCACGGGTCCTCCTTCAATCGGCCTTAAATTAACTGAATAATTTGCTTTTCATAGGAAGTTTATTTGAAGGTAAAACTTTTGTCATATGAATATAAATTTCATACTTTATTTTATTTTTTGAATACCCCTTGCTTTTTAACAAATTCCATATTTAATAATGCTATTTCAAAGTAAAGTTTTTGTTTTCAGCCCCTGAATGTTAATCATACTACCCTACAATTTATTGCCTTAAATTTAATGACATTGTAAATTTAAAATTTTCATCATCTCTACTACCCCTTTTTGGGCTAAAAACTAGAATTGGTTTTTAAGGCAGTTACTATTTCTTCTTTAAATACATCACAAAAATTTTTGGCATATCCCTTTTATGTTATTAAATGCACTGAAAATAGGGGTTTTTTTTTTTCATCTCCATCCCATCTACTCGCTATCTTACATAAATTTCTGAAACCCGTTCCCTTTTCTTAATTTGTAATATGTAAATCCTCTATTAAAAATCACTTTACCTACTAGCATTAGCAATAAGAATTAAGTATTCTACTTTTGAGCAATTATATAAAAAAAAATTTTTATTGCGTCTAAACAAAAAAAACAAAATATTAAAATATTTCTATTTTTCCCTTTTGATGTACTTATACCCAAAAATCGGTATTAAAATTTAAGAAGAAAAACAACTGAAAAAACTTCCTTGAACTGATCCAAAAAATATCCCCGATTTTTATTTTATTTAGAAAAACAAATAATAACTTCTTTGTGCATACTTTCTGTAAAAAAAAAAAAAAAAAAAAAATTGGGCAAGGGTTTTAAAATTTAAAAAAAATTCTTATATTTCAGAACTCATTTTCATAAGCTTTTTAAAAATACGCAATCACACCTCCTTCTGAATTTCTCACTTTCCGGGAATTACAATACAACAAGTTGGAGCTAAATTTGGATAAAGTTCTTTTCTGGCTTTTTTTTTTTTTTTTTTTTTTGCTATTTCAATCATTTTAAACTTTATATCTTCAAAAACATTATGACTTAAAGTTGCTTTTTTTTCTAACTCATTCAAATAAAATTTTTTCATTAAATCCAAGTTTTTGGCTCTATGCCTCCCCATGCTTTGAAACTTAGGTTCCTGGGGACTGTGCTTCTCGGAGCGGGACAAATTAATTGCAATTTTTACTAGTGTTTGAGGGGCTTCCTGCCCGGGGAAAAAAATAAGGTTAAAATTTTTTTAATTCAAGAAAAAAAAAAGAAAAAGAAAAAGAAAAGAAAAAAAAAGAAAGAAAAGAAAAAAACCACCCCACCCCCACACCCGATGGAATTGCAAGTTATCACCAGCTAAAATTTTTTCACTTACTAAATGACATCAAATTTTAATGACAGAGTTTTAACTTCAAAACTGAATTCAATCAAACCCATTCTCTTCAGGAGTCTTAGGTCTACACTTTTCTAGAGGAGTCCTGCCTACCTTTTTTCCCAAAAGATATATAACTACGCTACCCACTCTCCATTTTTAAGTCCCTTCTAACATCTTTCCTGTTAAACTAATTCTCCTGGCTCATGGGAACTACCCCAAACGGGCCTGCAGCTACCTGACATCCCTTTTTGTAGGTAAGGGATCAGATTCATAGCTCTAAAAGTACTGCAAAAGTCGCCTGAGCTTCCTGTGCCCTGATCGGAAAACAGCACGGATCCTCATCTCAGAAACGTACTCCCGCGTGTCATTTGCAAAAGGGGTTTTTTTTTTTCTGGATTTGATACTTTTAATTTACAAAAAAAATTTTCCCTGTTTAATCACCTTTTTTTTTTATCCCACATCGGTAATAATGTTAGAGAGGAAGTGCATTTTTTACTAAATTTTTTTCATGGTCTACTACTAATTCTGTATATAGCACTGAAAATTTCTTTTGCTTTATTTCTTGATACTGATAAATGAAGACATAAAAAAAGTACCAAAATACCTTGAATAAATACGACTTATTATAAAAATTTGGTATCTTGTCAAAAAATAAAAATAAAAAGAAACCAAATAAAAAGATAACAGTAAATTTTTTGTAACACCTTCATCAAAAAAAAATACTACAATCAAAAAGGCTAAGAGAACCTGACCTGTTTTCTTCCTACAGCTCCACAATGGGTCGGTTTTACTCAAAATTTCAAACTTTGGGAAACTTTACGTCTTTCTCCCTCGACAGCTCCTTCCCAACCATGGCAGGGGTCCCATCATGGGATCCAGGTAGTCATCATGGCATTGCATGGGGTCACTTTTTACAGTTTTCATAGTCAAACTGTGAAGACAAACTGATTAAAAAAGCTCATGAAATTGTAATGGTGAAATTGGGAGGGAAGCTTTACTTATCATTTTGTTGCCTTTTCATAATGTACAAAGGATAGTTCACTAGACTAATCTGGTTCACCAATTCTATATATTGCGTATACATTTCCCAAAAAGGGCTTTACTTTTCATAACGTTTCATTGTAGGAATTACAGGATATCACTACAGCAAAAACTCCCCGTAAAAAATTCCTTCCATAAGTTTGCCATGATTTAGCAGAAACCTTTCAACGTAGTTTTGCGGGCGCGAGGATGGGCAACCTGCAAACCGGCCCATATGCCTCCTTTTTCTCGGAGGATCACGCCGGTACTGTGATGAAAAGGAATTTTTAGCAGGTTTTTTTACGAAGCTGAATGAAATTTTTTAAAGGGGTTTTTTACCTCTCACTCCAGTTATTTTCCCTCCAAAGGTTTCCCACACTTAAGCCTCCTCCTCTGCATTCTAAGAACTGCTACAGGAATGGTAATAAAATTTTTAAATAACAAAAAACAACAAAAAATGGTGTGATGATGAGAGATAAACTATTTTTTTTTATCCCCTTACAATCCCCTTGCAAATAATTCTACTATCTCCTAAACGTTGCTCATCTGCTTCAGGGGGCCCTAAAAGATGGAAAATAAATAGCACTTGTCACTTTGCCTGTAAATAAGCAGATATTTTTTTAGGGGCCATTTTTTTTTTCTTTTTTTTTTTAAAAAAAATTTTAAAAAATAAAAAAAAATTTTAAAATTTAAAAAAGGAAAAATTAAAAAAAAAATAATAAAAAAAAAAAAAAAAAAAAAAAAAAAAAAAAAAAAAAAAAAAAAAAAAAAAAAAAAAAAAAAAAAAAAAAAAAAAAAAAAAAAAATTTTTTTTTTTTTTTTTTTTTTTTTTTTTTTTTTTTTTTTTTTTTTTTTTTTTTTTTTTTTTTTTTAATTTTGGGGGAATTTAAAGGGAAAATTGTTTTAAATTGCCCCAAACCAAAAGCCGGGCCCCCTCCTTTTGGGAGAAAAGGTTTTAAAATTGCCCCCCCAAATGCTCCAGAGTGTTTTTAAAAAAGGAAAACCAAATAAAAAATTTTTTCCCACAAAAATTTTTTTTTTTCAAAAAAAAAAAAAAAAAAAAAAAAAAAAACCTGGAGGGGTTTGTCCCCAATTAGGGGGGAAATTTAAAAAGGAAATTAAAATTTTTAGGAAAAACACTAAATTTGAAAAATAAAACTGAAATTGGAACCCGAATTTCAGAAAGAAAAGAAATTTTGATCGAAATTCTTTCTTATTTTGCAATAAAATGTTTCTTTTACTCATTTTTTGAATCTTTTTTTCATACTGTATAGACACTTTATCTATATACAAAATATTATCACCCAAATTTTTTAATTTAAAAGTCTGTATTAAATGATTTAAAACTCGGCTTCAGACAAGGGAATTTCCAACAGGGGGTATTTTTATTCACTTACCCAAAGCTCTCTTCACCACAAATGGAAAACCTTCCAGCATCCAAAAATTTTTCCCAAAAGTTTTCCCAGCCGTGGGAACCCAAATATTTCCTTTCCTTTTTTGGCAGAAAACCTATAAACCGGGAATAATCATCATTCCCAAATTTAAACCAGTTTAAAAAAATTACACCCCTGACAGCCCACTGAATCCAAAAAAGAGAAATGTTTAAAAATTTAAAAAGATTATTGTATTAAATTTTTCTTGCAGACTTATTTTAAAACACTGTAACATTTTGTACTCTCACTAAAAAATATGATTCTTTGCTGGGAATTTTACAATTTTAAATGTAAGAAAAGATACAAAATAGGTTTAAATTTAAAAGAAAAATGAAAAAAAAAAAATAGTGATTACACTTCTGTATCTTTTTCCTTTGTTTTTTTATCCTCTTCCCTGTCAATGGCACACCTTGGGCATACTGCGTGCTAACCCTTTGCTCCTTTTTCTTAATACGGGATGCAGTCGTGTTTCGCTATAACTGCCACAGAGCATGGCGCCCAAAAAGAATCCTTGTAGCCAAGTCATGTTGCATCCTGTGAAGTTGCAATGTTGGATTAATAATTTATTTATGGTTTATAAAACTGTAAAAACCATCATAAAACAGTTTATAAAAATTAGGAGTATATAAAACAGGCTTACATCTTTGCTTTAAAACCACACCAAAATAAAAAGGGCAAAGAAAAGTTTGGTGGGAAAATTTTCTTATTTTTTCCTTGGAAAATTTATGATGCAATAAAATATTGCTATAATTTTTGGGTCTCTTTTTAAAGACTTCCAAAACAATGGGTTTAAAAAACTAAAAAAAAAAATAAATTTTACTTACCCATCTCCATAAAAGGCAGCCCCAAAACCATATTCCCCCCCTTTTAGTCCCTTGACAAGGTCGACAAGTTAGATTGGGGTCAGGATGATGCCCTAAACAAAAAATGTTAAATATATCATTGGAAAAAAATGAACTAATTTATGAAATCAACATTACCTTTTTAATTTCTTTAAAATTATATATCCCTAAGAAAACTAGCTATGACTCATTAAGGGAAATTGACCCTGGACAAATAGTATATATAAACACAACCCTCCAAAATCTTCCAAAGGGGCGATGTTGACGGCACTATCTGGACTAGCCCCGATTCCTCCAGGAAAATGCGGGGAACGATGGTCCCGTAAACTTAATTCAACAAAAATAAGATAGTCATACAAAACCCAAAAAAAAAGACTGTTCATAAAAGACATAGCAAAACAAAAATTTTCTATGTCATCTGTTTTTTTCTTGCTTTTACCTCCATGCTAGCATTGATGAGACTTTGAAGGTGGTTTCCCTTGGCTCCTCAGAGTCCCTTGATTGCCAAAATCAAAAAATCTCCTTCATATAGCCACGAGTCTGCAACTGGTCAACCCAAAACCCCCCCCCAACGGGAAAAGCTTTCCATAACCTACAGGGAAGATTTTGGAAAATTTAAACAGTTTCAAAAAGTTTTTAATTTTTTACCCGGTCTCTTTCAAATTTGCCCAAAAAATCAAAACTTTTATTGTGAAAATTTACCCACTCTAAAGGGCTCTCTGGATTCTAATTTACTTCCCACTAAAGGGGTAGGATTACTCCCTCAAAAATTTCCCGTGTGCCCAATGGTTCAATTCGCATTTTAGGTCGGGGCAATTTTGTACTCGCCAGGGATGGGGCAAGCGTAAAATCTTGTTTGTCACACCATCTGGACAGGTCCTGGAAAGCAAGTACCAATAAATATACAAAGATTGGATTATGATTAAACATGCTATGGGAAAATCTATGAAAATTATGTGCCTTGTATCCTGCATAGTTAAAAACATGAGTGACTAAATTTAAACTATCCATGAAGACAAAAAAAAAAAGATAAAAAATAAATAAAATAAATGAAAATAAATTGAAAAAAAAAAAGTAACTAAAAAAATCAATTTTAAAAATTCACTAAAAATAATATTAAAATTTTTTCTAATCATTAGACAAATTTCAAAATGGCATTTTAAAGAAAAAATAAAATAAAAAATAGAAAACCAGGAAACCCTGACAAATATAAATATATAATGAAAAAGGAAAAAGACAAAAAGAGAGAAAAAAAAAAATGAAAAAGAAAGAAGAGACATGGGAAAAACGAAAAAAAAGGAAAAAACGGAAAAAACTTTTAGAAATCTGCCCACAAATACCAAGACCCCCTTTAAACCCCCATTCGAAAAATTAAAATTAGCCGAAGTCGGCGTCAGGTCCTCCTGGGGTTTTGGGTGGCAGTAAGCACAATCCCCAGCAGTCTTGTACTTTCTGATGAGCCGCCCAAGGGGGGGAAAGATGCCTTCTGACCACCAAACCTTCGGACCTGAATATCATGGGGTTATCTTGTCTTAAAAAACTTTTCTTTTTTGGGGGGGGGGGGGTTTAAAAAAAAAAAGGAGGGGGGGAGGGAAAAAAAAAAGGGGGGGGGAAAAAATAAAAAAGGGGGGGGGGGGGGGGGTGGGGGGGGGGGGGGGGAGGGAAAGGGGGGGGGGGTTTGGGGGGGGGGGGGGGGGGGGGGGGGGGAGATGGGGGGGGGGGGGGGGGGGGGGGGGGGGGGAAGGAAAGAGAGAGAGAGAGAGAGGAGAGGGAAGGGGGGGGGAGGGGAGGGGAAGGGAGGGAGAGGGAGAGGGAGAGAGAGGAGAGAGGAAAGGGAGAGGGAAAAGAGAGGAAAAGGAGAGGAAAGGGAGGGAGAGGGGGAGGGAAAGAAAAGGGGGGAGGGGGCGGAGGGGGGAAAGGGAGGGTGGAGGGGGGAGGGGGGGGGGAGGGGGGGGGAAAGAGGGGGGGGGAGGGAGGGGGGAGGAGGGAGGGGAGAAAGGGGGTGGAGAAGAGAGAGAGAGAGAGAGAAGAGAGAGAAGAGAGAGAGAAGAGAGAGAGAAGGAGAGAGAGAGAGAGAGAGAGAAGAGGGTGAGGAGGGGGAGAGGGGAAAGAGGATAGAGGGGGGAGAAGAGAGAGAGGAGAGAGAAAAAGAGAGAGGAGAGAGGAAGAGACAGAGAGAGAGACAGAGAGAGAGAAAACGAGGAAGAGAGACAGAGAGAGAGACAGAGAGAGGTGAGAAATTTAATATATTAAAAATGAGTATCAAAAACTAGTGCTAATGACCCATGTTTTTAAAACTTTTAGGTATGGTAATCATATTGTTTTGTAGGGAATACTGTAAATATTGATATATAATTCAAAATTTTTAATAATTCCAATCCTTAATCATAATAAACATATCCTGTAAAGATGGCTTATCCCATATAAATGACACTTGGCAGATTAATAAAATTAAAATACTTACATTTGTGTACTATATACAGGTGGGGGTACACCCTCAGTAAACCAGAAAAAAAGTTTCTACTATAAAACAAATTAAAAATGAAAAAATGATCTAGAATTTTAAATAATCTAAAACTGATAACCCTTATATAAACTTTTTTGACATTGAAATAGGGGGAAATAAATGAAAAAAGTAACTGTTAACTTCCCCCTTTGGGCGCGCACATTTTAACAAAAATGCAACACTTGCTTCCAAAATACCGTCCGCCCGCCAACGACAAGGGTCAGCCGTGGGGCACCCCCCTGGCACTCGGGACATTGACAAAGTTTTCTGTGTAGTTTGGCTGTAAGGATTTTTTTTAATTTTAATTATAAAATTATTTTTATATAAAATGAAAAGTGATTTTGTCAAAATAATAAAGTGTATGATGAGATGAGAATCTATTAAAATAAAATTCGATTCTAAGAATATTACATATAAGTTTTTTTTTTAAATTTTCAAAAAATTTTTTTTATAGAATAGTTTTCTATACATAAACCCCAAAAAATTAAACTATCTGACAGATCAACCACTGGGCCCAAAAATAGACAAAAAATTTAATCGGGACATTTGCTCTCATTCCACCCAGTGCCAATTTTAAGGGAAACTATTTTAAAAAAAACAATAAACATAATTTACATTTTTCAAAAGGTTTAAAAAATCACATTCAAGACATTTAAACAGGTGCCATATCATTCTTGATATAAAAATTTATCTTTAAATGCTATGTCCTTCCTACGTATATTCAAGCCCTTTACTGCCTTTAGATTATATCATAAATTTGAGTTTTTTTTTTTTTTTTATTATCATTTTTCTTTAATTTTAAAAGAAATGTAGGAATCAAATGTCCCCGATGCCTTCATTAAGAAATGCCTAATTTGTCATAAATCGGGTTTTTTATTTTTTACGATTTCACTTTGTTTTCCCCTCCTTGAAAATGACAGAATTACATAGGCACGAAACTACTGAAATACCTGCATTGCATTAAAACGATTGTACAAAATAACGGTGTACTAAGCTACAATCCATGTAAAAAATATAATTCATTCACAATGGTATTTTAAATAAACATTTAAAAATTCCCAATGGCTCGACACGCTAAAAATACACGTAGTAAACACCTTTGTGTTACGCTGCACAATTAGTTTTTCCACCACCTGCGGAACACTTTGCAGCCTTCCTCAAGCCACTGGTTCCGGGTTTCTGGCCATCAAAGGGGTTTTTGGTTGACTTGGTAACCGACGCGAGTGCCATTTTAAAAAGGGGGTGCCACACCGTATCCCCCTTGAAACCGGGGTGTCGCCCTGCTTCCCCCCGACTGGCTCTGTCGGGCAGCCGGGGCGACACTGTTCTCGCCCCGTTGCTGCGAGGCTTCTCCTACCTGTTTTCATTTTTCTTCATTTGTCTATTATAAACAGCTAAGAGATTCTTACTTTTGGGAAATTTTTTCTTTTGTTTTTGTTGTTCCCTTGTTCTAAAATTTTGGGGAATATTTGTTAAATGGATTTAAATGCCCGAATATCTTTTGGGCGTATGGGGCGAAGTGTAGAGACGACGCGCCAAGAACATTCAAGGTTATTCGGGGAAAATAGGTGTTTTCTAAAAAAGCCCTGCTTTCGTTTGTCGACTGATACTACGAAAAGGGTGATTTTTAAAAGGGTTTTACATTTTGGGGTTTAACTCTGTTTTTCCTGAAACCCTTTCGTACTTATTCTTATTTTAAATGAAAAACTAATCCTTATCTGTGCATTAATTTACAGTCGTACAACTTTTACTTTAAAATAACACAAATACACAAACCCAAAGACAATAAATATCACAAAATAAAATTACTCATACTAATGCAGCAAACACCCCCCTCCCACAGCATGGCTTCCACCCTCACTAAAACCCCCACGTCATTTGCACTCCTGAATAAAAAAGTTTGCCCTAGAAACACGACAGAAAAAAAAAAAAAAAAAAAGCACTGGGCGAATACCGACCTCAAAAGGTCGGCCGAAACCTTTTTGATAAGGAGGTGGCGTTTGGGGTCGGGGGGAGAGGAGTCCCACCGGGTCGGGTTTTATCGCAACATAAAGCAGAGTGAATCAAAAAAAGAGTCCCTTGTTGCTTACTTGATTGATAGTAATCTCTGCTGCTTCTATCTTATCTATGATGGGTATAAGAATTTCAACTTTTTTTATCGTCTGAAAAAGATTTATTAGTATAAAAACCCCTTTTTCATTTGGTATGATAAGAGTTTATAGTAGATAGTAGAAAGTAATACAAAAAAAGCATTAAAAAAAACAACAACAACATCAATATAACATCAACTATACAACAACAGTAGAAACGTGGAACAGCAGCACGTAGTACATAGTATATAGTAGTAGTTTTGGGCTGGAAAAGTATTTGTGGAATTCTCGCCTCCCAGGGAAATTTCACCAAACCAAACACTTACAGAAAAAAATGATTCCCTTTTCAAGTGATAATTAAAAATAATAAATAAAAATAAAAATAAAAAAATCCTTTCTCGACAACCACCACTTCTAAAATTTTTCAATGAGAAATAAACCTGGGTCCGGGCAAAGATCTGATTTGAGATATTCATGCAAGTTAGCCTAAAGTCAGGTTCGCTTTGCAAAATTTCTGTTATTGCCTCTCATGTGAAAGATATTTGTTGTATTATTGTGAAACTGCAGCTATGGAGGATTACATGCTATTTTTATTCGTTTACCATTTCGTCATTAAAAATTATCTTTTAGCTTTTTTTTATTGTGACGATTTCCGTCTGCACCTGATCTCTGCAATAACAAGAAACGAACTACGGATGCACCAAAATTTTTTTAGATATTGTAAAGAGAAAACCCAATGCTCAACTTTACCGAACCTCGCCAAATTGCTTATCCCGTTTAAAGTTTGACAACCAAAATTGCTAAAAGTTTTGATGGCGATGGAACAAGACACTAAATTATGTTATCTCAGCCCCTGGGGTAATTCAGGGGCGCTTGCCCTTTGGCGGGGTTTTAAAACTATCACTGATTCTTCAATCTGGAATGGGCTTAGTTGGGTCAAACGTACATAATCCGATTGGCAAATGAATGAATTTTTTTTTTTTTTCTGTATTTTTAAAAGTAAGAAAATCAAATTTGGGGGGAAGGTGTAATCTTAAATTTATATTTTTTAGAGTATTGCTTTTTAAGAATTCAGTAACAGCCGTTCCTTAGAATTTTTTAAAAACGCATTTATTTAAACTAAAAAAGGTCCTTTAAATTGGGGCTCGATTAAAAAATCGGAATAATTTGGGTAAGCCCAAAACCAGGGGATGAATTTACACTAAGCGCTGGCCTTGTGTAAACATTGCTTGTTGACGTTTGTTGCATTGACAAGGGGGAAAGTAATGAATTATTTTGTAAAAAAACGAATTTCTAATAAAAAAACCCTCCCTTATCTGTTTTCTCATTTTTCCCCGAATTATTTTCATCCCAATCAACGTTCAATCCTCGCTATTTTTTTCCTCTAACCCTTCGTGACATATAAAACCAGTTCCATTTCTATAAAAATTTAAACGCTTTGCCTGTGGGGCCGAAAAAAGGTTTTTATGGGCCCTTTCCTCTGTCGGGGTAGGGAAACAACTATTTTTCCCTTTTTCTATATTATTGTTATCATCATCTTTACCGTTATTAAAAGTATTATTCGGTACAGGGGGAAAACAAAAGTAAAAATGATTATAAAAACTCTAAACCCTATGGACTTTACAAAACCACAGATAGTAAAAGTAATAAAAACTGCAGTGATAGCATGGCGTAATTCTATGAGTAAGTTAGCTAAAACATTAATTATAATGGCTATCGTTATCATTAAATGATAATAGTCATCTGTTCACGCCCTGTTAAATTAATGATAATGATGTTAATAAAAATAAAATTATGATAAAATAAAGACAATGGTAAAATTGTAACGGTAACGCAATATGAAAAATGAGGATGAATAATGATAACGTAAGGATTGAATAATGATAATACTGTGGTGAGTAAAAATGATGATAATAAAATAATCATAAAAAAAACAATATGGAAAAATAATAATTTTAGTAGTATTTTTTATTATCAAAAATTAAGATAATGGCTTGAAAAGTAATGAAAAATTTTTAAAAATAAGAAAAAAAATACGTACTGATGTAATAAGAAAGTGATAATAATATAATAATAATGATAATGATAATGATTAAAACCATTAATATAATAAAAATAAAAATAATTAATAAAATAATACACTAAAGATAAAAAACAAAATAAATTTTGATATTACTACTACTACTTGATGATGATGATAATGACAATAGTGATCTAACGTAAAACTATTAATATATTATACAAAATAAAATCACAAAAATAATGATGTTTTTCGAAAACCAAAAACTAAATTATAATGTAACAATGGTAAAGACGATGATAGTGATAATTTTATAAAGATAATTACAAAGATAATGAAAAAAAAAGGAAAAGTCATGATAATAGAATAGTATTAAACATAATGATAAAAATATAAGATAATAGTAATAATGACAATACAAATGATAATAGACATAAAAATGATAATAATAAAGGTGAAACAACATCAAGACAAACAACAAAAATATTGATGATAATAGATAATGGTACTGTTACTATAACTCTGCTACTACTCATTTTTCTCCTACAACTATTTACCACCGGAATGATTTGATAAACATAATGATTTTATATTGATAAAGTAGTAAACCCAAAAGTTCACTTAATAACCAAAATGAGTTCCTAAGACCTTTGTTTTTTTTTGTTTTTTGAGAAACTATAATTTTTTGTTTTTTGGAAACTCTCATGGGACCCCGTTTTCTAGTTTTGTTTACATCGCTCGCCCGATACTCCCTTTTTACTCCTCTTTAAATCAAGGTCTATTAAATATTCATAGGCCCTTTTTCAAAAGAGGACCCCAAAACATATGGGCCCTGCCGTACTGAGCGTTTTCAGGGAAAGACCAGGAAATAGCAGTCAGGGTTTTTCATGGGTAAAGCTGAGGATATAATTCGGAGGGCGCAACCGGGAATTTTTTTATGATCATTTTATAGGTTGGGGAAAAAGAACTACCTGGTGAATTATAAACCGTTTTTTTTGCTGGAGTTGGGACCGGATGTAAGTTAAATCGCTTGGAACGTCGCGTATAAAATTCACAAAAATATTAATATGATAATTAATAAAAATAATAATAAATAATAAAAATAAATAATAATGAATAAATAAAAAATTAAAAAAATAAAATAATAATATAAAAATGAAATAATTATGATAATAATATAATAATAAAAATAAAAATAAATAATAATAAATAATAATAATAATAATATAAAAATATATATAATATTTGATAAAAATATAAAATAATAAATAAAAGATAAAAATATGGTGATGAAAAAAAAAAAAAGAAGGTTACAATAAAAACAGTACCTTGATAATGGAAAGTATAGTAAAGAAAAAAACATAACAGTAATGATGATGTGAGTAATAATAATAATTAAATAATGTAATGTAAAATCAGTAAAGAAAAATAAAGTAATGTATAATACAATATAAAATACTAGGAAAAAGAAAATTAATATCTAGGGGTAATAAAAAATAAAAATAAAAATAATAATAATAAAAAAATGATAATAAAGATAATAATATAATAATAAGGATATTGATGTAAAATAATATTGAAATAATAACACAAAAATGATAGTAAAGTAAGGAAGGAAAAAATAATAAAGATCGTTAGTAAAATGGGAATTGATTATGATAAACCTTATAAAGAAATACAATAATGAAAAGATAAAAATAATAATGAAAAAAGATAAAAAAGATGGTGTAATAATAAAGAGATATTTAAAAACAAAGAAAATAATATAATGATAAAAGGATGGTTGTAATGATAATATAAAAATGATGGTAGTATGATAAGATCTACAATACTAATGATAAAAACATGACGTAAATAAAAATGATACAAACTAACTACGTACTAATAATAATGATAAAAAAATAATTTTAAAATGATGATGAGAGGTGATGTAATAATAAAATAAAATGGTAATAATAATAAATAATAATAAAAAAAAAAAAAAAATGTAAAATTAAAATAAATTAATATAATAAAAATAGTAAAATAAAAATAAAGATGATGATGAGATAATTGATAAAAAATAATAATAATAAATAATAATATAAAAACAACAACAACAACAAAAAACAACCAAAAACAACAACAACAACAAAAATAAAAAAAAAAAATTATAATAATGACACAATCAATAATGCATTAAAACAAAAAAAAAATGCTGCGCTAAATAATAATAATAATAATAATAATTATAAAAATTAAAAATAATAATAAAAAATTTACCAAGTTTTTAAAAAAAGGGGTCCCCCACCATTTTTCTACCAAAGATTAAGCGGGGCCCTTTATCGAAACGTTTGTATTGATCCAGGAGGGGGACTAAAGATATAATTTTAAAGTCTCTTCATGTGATCCCAAAACAGGACTAACGTACCCCCAAAGGGCCCCGCCAATTATATTCATGTTTTTATTTTTATTTTATTTTTATTTTTTATTATCACTTTTTTTTATTTATTTTTTTATTTTTTTATTATTTTTTTTTTTTTGAACTGCCTTTGCTATCACTGCATCGTTGGTATTATTTGAAAACCTTTTCCTATTACCTGTACTAAAAGGTACTTTTGGTACCTAACAAATAAAAAATGCCTGTAGGGATTGGGGGGATGCGTGATAGCTTTTTTGATCTAGTACCCTGCTGCCTCATTGAAATCTGCCATACATGGTATCCCGGTCATTCCTTCTTACAAGGGTAATTTAGAAGCAAAAGAAAAATCCTCCTGTAACCTAAACTTAAAATAACCCCTTTTAACAAATTGAATAAAACTAGACTGTAATAAATTTTTATCCTTATTATCTTAGTTTGCCTTGGTTTTGGGTTTTTTTTAAAAAATTTTGGTTTTTTTCCCCTTTTTTTTTTTTTTTGTTCTTTTTCCCCCTTGGGTTTTTCTTTTTTTTTTTTTTTTTTTTTTTTTTTTTTTTTTTGTTTTTTTTTTTTTTTTTCTTTTTTTTTTTTTGTGTTTTTTTTAAAATTTTTTCCCTTTTTTTTTTTTTTAAAAAAAATTTTCCCTTTTGGGTTTTCCCTCTTTTTTTCTTCCTCTTTCTTTTTTTTTTTTTCATGGTATATCTTCTCTTGGCCCATATCGCCCTGGGCTCCCCTTAAAAAATGTTCTTTGAAAACGTCAAAGAAGAAAAAAAAAATTCTTGGGAAAACTTTTTTTTCTATGAATTTTTTAAATTTTCATTAAACATGGGGGACCTGCCTTTGTTTTATTTAGCCCTTAAAACTAAAAAAAACCAAAAACACCAAAAACACGAACCCACTGAATCCTTTTTGGCCAATTTTTATGTACAGATACTATAACTTTTTAAGGTTAATTTTACTCCATTATTTCATAAATCCCTTAAAAAAACCTTTTTACCCATACCTAATGTTGATAAAAAGACTGTATCAAAAATTAAAAATCATGACAAATAACCGTATTCCCTTTTCTTAATTAAGATTTTAAAACCCGGCATCAAGCACCTATAACGAAACACACCCCAAATTTCTGTACCAATTTTTTTTTTTTTCAGATCTCGTATAACTGTACCCCTGGTAAACCGGACTTTGGTGTCACTCATCCATTTAAAAATACATAGCTATGCGTCGTAATTCTTAGAGTCGTTATTTAATCGATATATATTTGGTTTCGTTTTTTAAAAAAATCATTCGAGGGACCTTGGTGGTAATTTATTTATCTGACCCATCTGTTTTTTTCGGGAAAATTTCGACTTCCTTTTTCCCCAAAGAGCATTTAAATTCTAAGGACCCTTTTCCTAAACGGGCATTGGGGTGATATAAGATTTTTGATACTAGGTTTCGTCACGAATCCCTAATGGCCATTTCCTTGTTCTATTCAAAAAAAAACTGACGTGAACTCCAAATATAATCGCTGGCCATATTTTGTCATTAATTCTAATCTAATTGACCTGCTCGTTGGTTACGGGAGCAGGTACGCAAAATTTAACGAGGTTGAATATAGGCAACATACATGAGCGATTCTCCGGGAATTTGGGCCCTTTTTGTGTTTTTTTAATAAAGCCGTGGTTATTTGTTCCGGCCCGGGCTCTCACATTTGGCTATTGTCCGGGTGCATCTTTCGCACGAACACACTCTCGCCTTGCCAGTCATCAAAACAAACCTTGGGCCCCTATTTTGTCTTAGGCGCCGTTGATGGGGGAAACAGTGGATTCCCCAGGGGACCTCTGAAAAAAACAAATTTGTCAATAATGACAAATGGGATTTTCAATTAAATGGCAAAAAAAAATTGCATTCTGCAATGTTGCCGGGGGAAAAAGCTCTACAGGGGAGGTTCCGCAGAAATTTCCAAAAAATATCCCCAACAACACGAGATACGAAAAAAAACTCTCGTGAAATTGTTAGACACAATTTTCCGCGAGCGAAGGTAGAGTGTTTCTTTTGTAAATGCTCTCTTGCAATTCGTCCAACCCTTTTTTTCCGGCAGCAAAACTTGCTAATTGTTCTCTCTATAAAAAACCCCATTGTTTTATCCACCATCAAGGGTTGGTAAGGAAAAAAAAAGAGTGTGTTCGTGTGAAAGCACTCCGGGAAAATAGCCACCATGTGAGAGACCCGGGGCCCGGAACAAAAACCCTGTTTTTAAAAATAAGGTTTATGCGGTAGTCTATTTAATGTGTTTCAAGTACCCTTTTGAAATTTTGTAAAAAAAAAAAAAAAAAAAAAAAAAAAAAAAAAAAAAAAAAGATAATAAAATATTATATATATATATATTAAATATATATATATATATAATATAATATATAATTTTTTTTTCCTATTATGTCCCTTTTTCAATTTTAATTTTAAAACATTCTCTTCAGGAGGTTTTTCCCCCTTTTTCCTTTATCTTTCTTGATTTTTTTCCTTTTTTATTATTAAACACCTTTCTTTAAGTCTTTTTTTTCTGTCTAGAAAGAGATCTAATTTCTTAACCTTTTCTGTTTTCTTTTTGGCCTTGTAACAGGCCTTCCAAAAAGCCAGTACGGTCGCTACCTCAATTCCCTTTTCCCTTTTTTGTCTTTTCTTTTCTTTATTGCTGCATGGCTTCTAGTTTTTCCACATATTGTGAATCGCTTTCCCGAAAAATTATATTAAACTAATTTATTTTTGCGTTTTATACTTCCATGACCCGCATTAAGGTCTTCAAAATTTCTTCGTTTCGTTCGTGCTACTCTGTACACGAAAAAACTCTTTTTTGGAAGCTCCAGTACCTTCGGAAAATTCGAGTCTCCCCCTTTCCCTTGGGGGGGGGGATTTTCCCTTCCCTTCGTTGATCGCCCAATTCGCGTCACCATGTTGCATTTTCTCATACAGTCCGTTCTTTTTTATCTCTGTGGCTTTTCCGCCCCCCAGTGAGAGAATCAGCATAAAGATCATTTACTCCTAGGAATAGGGTCATCATATCGGAATCGTCGTTAACTACCGGAAATTCTTCTCTTTTCTGTGGATTTCCGCGCTTTGCCAAAAGAAAGAGTTTTTCGTCCGTGTCTATGCCAAATATATACCCGTTTGGTTTTTTTCCATCCGTATTTTTCAGTTCTTCAGTGAGATTCGCGAAAGCACCCTTAGACTTATATGCTAGAAATTCAATCTAAAGGGATACTGAGGCTGCAATTAATTAGTCATGTGTAAAAAGGGGACTTCATCCTGCAAATTCCTTAGAAAACTCGGGGCATATAATTTCCCAAACCCCCCCGGGACTGTATCGGGATTCAGCTCTGGCTGCATCGTGCCTATTTTCCACTTTTTTTGAAAAAATCAAAATCAATTTCTTGCCACTAAAGCCTAGAAATTTTTCACAACCCCAGAGGCAGAGAGAAGAGAGTATTGAACAACGGGTGTTCATAAAATATTTGCATATCAAAAAGACGGCATCGGAGGCAAATTTTTCTGAACCATACGACTGCATAAGTAACAGACGACCCCGGGTTATCTCAAGGCTGCGCCCGAGCGAGGCTAAGTTTCGTAGGACTTATCCTTAGCTGCACCCGCTACTTAGTCATCACTTCGTGTGATAAACATATCCCTTTTAAGTTGTTATTTTGTATTTAAATTCAACAGATCTGGTTTACGAAATTTACTATATAAGCCGGCGTGCACTGGGACAAAAAACAATTCAAAAAATAACCCTGATTTTCTTTTTAATTAGGAAAAACTGCTTATTTTATTTACTTTCATTTTTAAGCTTTTATTGTTCGAAACCTTTTCAAATTTATTAATCTCATTTTAATTTCCCCCCCCCCTTTTTCCTTTGCTACCTTTCTTGTAACAAAAAGAATTTCCCCCACAGACAGCCCCTTTTCAAAAGGGGTTTTATCGCGCATGGCTTTTCCCTGGGCCTGGCTTTACGGCCCTGGGCTCTCACCCCGCACTGTGGTAGGGCTTGAGAGGGCCAACGGTTGTTCCCCCGACGCCCCGCAGACTGAGTATTTCCCGGATCCGTCGCTGGTGTGCTGCCGTCACCAAAAATCCGGGCCCCGGGGCTACGTTTATCCCGGGCGGTGATTTTTTTTATTTATTTTTTTTTATTTTTTCATTTTTTTTTTTATTTATCTTTTTAAATTTTTTTTATTTGGTGAAATTTCAGAATACAGAAAATCCTCTAACCACTTTCGTTATGCATGGTCAGGGAAAGGTATTCAAAAACTCCTCTCTTTTTTATTTTTCTTGGAATAAATTTGGGTTTTCCCCTTTGGGTTTAAATAACAACCCCATAACACAATTTTGTGGCGTGGTAGGCCCCCCCTTCCACTCTCAGCCCCGTTTTAATAAATCACGTTGCGATTCGTGAACCCCGCAATTTCCGGTCAGCAGAATCGGGTCAAAATCGTGGTTAAAAGATTGGAAACGCTGTGTGGTATTTTTACATTTTTTTTTTTTTTTTTTGGGGGGGGAGACGAGGACTCAAAGGGGAAAATTTAATCCCAAATCGTATTAAAAACAGGGCGAACGGATTCCATATAATAAATAAAAAAATAAAAAAAATAAAAAAAAAAGAAAATGAAAAAAAAAAAAATGAAAAATTTTCCCCCGCACTTTTAACAACAGCGGGGGTTTGTAAAACTGCCATTAGGGGGCTTTTGGGATAAAAAGAAAGAAAAAGAGGGGAAAAAACTTTTAATGAAAACTCCAATGGAAACCATTGTTGTTCATGCACTATTTGGAAGAAACCTCATAATTTTTTTTCTTCAATTTTCTGCTACCGGACTTTGGACTATTTTCCATTTTTTTTCCTCATTTTGTATATATGTATATTAATATATCTATTTTTATCTCAAAAAACCCCCCACACCACGCACTCATACTCCCTCATGCACACCACACCCACACACACACACACACACACACACACACAACCCCACACAAAACACAACACACCACACACACACACCCACACACACACACACACACACACCCAAAAACCCCACACTAGCGAGCGTTTTATCTATTTAAAGGGGACCTTTCTCATGTCTTTTAAAAATTCGATGGATTCTGTATAAGGTTAAAAACTGGGCCCACGCACGGTAAAAAAATTAATGATTTTGAGTAGATTCCTTTTTTTAATGTTCCCCTTACGATTTTTGTTAGTTTTCTTGAAAGAAAACTTCTTTTCTCATAAAATCTCTATTCCCGGGCAATTGCTTTATCGATCTCATTCTTTTTTTACGTCACGAATAATGTCTTTTCTTTTGACGGGGAATTTTATAAACAAAAAAATGGTACGCGATGGAAATGCTTAAGCCCGGTTCTTGCGAAATTTATCTGGAATGTTTGAATCTGCTTTCCCTTTCCCCTTCTCCCTCCCGACAATTTGGTTTTTTTTATGTTGATGATAAAAATTTTTTTATGGGAAGTGACCCCTTCGATTTCGATGATTTTTTTTTTTTTTTTTTAGTAATCAAAAAACCCGCGCGTACTACAATTTTTAAGTAGAAAGGGAAGATTTCAGGGGAATTATTTTTCTCGACGTTCTTTATTCAATGCAAAAGGCTCGCTTAAATTTTCGGTTTACCCTAAACCTACTCACAAACCCCTATTACCTTCACTTTTTTTCGAATCGCCGGGGGTATGTTAAGAAGTCATAGTCCGTCATGTTTCTTAGGCATATAGGATTTTTGGATCGGGGTCGCGTCTTTTTAAACGTTTTCGAAATTTTGGATATTAATTTCTTTTTAATCAGGCCTTCACTCGAGATGGAAAATTTTTTAAATCATTTCCCCTAATTCTCAACGGATTAGTGCCGTACTCTTATAACCGTATAACCCCGTCCTCTAAAACGGCACATGTTTAAAGGCGTGGCATTGCATTGTTTTAATATCCGAATCTTTTGCGTAATACTTTGGTTAAGCACAATCGCTAGGTCTTTTAAAGACTTCCCCCGGTTTTCAATAACCTTTAAAGGTTTCCCCTAAGTTTTTACATGGGTGAGGCGGGTAGACCCTTTTTTAAAAAAAAAAAAAACATAACGTATTTTAAATTTGCCAGAGAATCAAATGCGTTTTTTGTTCATTTACGTGATAAGGGTCACCGGCTTAACTGGAAAAAACGCTAAATTAATTCGTAAATTAGCAGATTCGTACGAGAGAAAAATGCTAGAATCTGTATTAATTAGAAAAAAACCTAATTTTAACTTGAGTGCTGGTCAATGGGGCTTGGATGACCTTATCCCTGGTTAGTTAGCAAAGCCTTTCCCCAACTCTTCGACCTTGACCCTCCTCTTGAGACCTGAGTCAGCTCTCGTTCGTCCTGTCTCTCTATCACTAAAATATATTTTCCCAAAAATTCTCTCCTTGTAGCCATTTCGGTTTATTATTCGTATGAAGAAGAACTATGAAGAGTTCGAAACGTCACAATTTAGTTTCTTTCTCCTTGTGGCTGTTTTCCTTTTCATATATATATATATATATATATATATATATATATTTTATATATATATATAATATATTTTAATTTATCTATCATTTATATATAAACGCTGTTTTTTTTTCTTTTTTTTCACTTGTCCCAGAGAATTTAAGCATTATGGGTTGATAAAAAAATTGAATGAACATCAATGAATTCTTAACCCAAAACTAAATTGTTTTTTATTTGCTTATTTTGGTAGATTTTTAAAATTCTTTATTTTGCTTAAAAATTCGTATAAGACGAAAGTAAAAAAAAAAACAAAAAAAAAACAAAAAACATGTAGTTCTCTGTCACTTTTATGTTTCCAAAGATACAATCAAATTTTAAGAAGTAAAGAAGAACTCTAGGACAGGGATCACTGATAAAATAAGAATCGAAAACAAACAAACAAATAAATTGGATATTTCTTTTCCCGGTAACCTTTTGTTTATGAATCTCTATCATCTCTTTGGCTTGTTTCTTAATGCCAAGAAAACTAAGATCATGAAGATTCAAAGATAACCGGCAATGAGCAATGATGAACATGTTCCAATCAATGGAATGATTGTGGAAAATGTGAAAGAGTTCACTTATCTTGGAGCTGTTTTAACTAATACATATGATGATTCACTGGAGAAAAAAAGAAGAATTACCATTGCCAAAAACGCCACAGTTGCTTTTAATAACATCTGGGAAAAACCGAAGCATTACTTACGGACAAAGCTGAGGTATTGAACTCATTAGTTTTCCCAGTTTGCATCATATGGTTCTGAGTGTTGGGTTTCTGAAGTAGATAGACAAGAAAAAAATCAAAATTTGAAATGTGGGGGTTCAGACGAGTACTGCGTATAGGTTGGACATAAAAGACGAATGATGAAATGCTGAGAAAAATAATTGTAAAGCCGCGTTGGACATCTGAACAGAGGAAATTAAGTTTATTGGTAGTGATGAGAAGTAAAAGTATTGAGAAAACTTGCTGACAGGATGGTGATAGGGAAAAAGAGGGAAAGGGAAACCGAAGACAAGACGGCGACAACATCAAAGATATTTGCGGGCTTCGAGGTTCAAGGGGAAAGAAAAGCGAAAGATCGAGTTGAGGGGCGGGGGATGGTGGGAGGGTCCAGGGCTGCTCAAACTAAAAATACCGTTTTGATGAGATCATCTCTTTCCCGTAAAACTCTATAATTTCTTTTTAAAATTTTTTGTCTCAAATTAGGAAACAAAAAAATGACTCACGCAAAAAGAGACACTCCGGACCCAAAAAACGTGAAATTTATAAAAAGGGGTTGTATTTTGTGTACATTCTTTTTACATGTGAATACGCTAAAAATTAATGTAAATGAAAAAAAAAATTATATAAATATTCTTCATTCCCTTTTATAAAAACTAAATCATATTATAAAAACTATATTCATTACTTTTATACAAACAAATATATAAAAAAACTAATGTTGTGATCGCCTGTCTTACGAATGACGTTTTGTGTGAACGTAAAAATTTATCCCACTCATTAAAAATTCGTAAATTTAAATTTGATTATCTGCATACAAAATAAAAAATTTCACAGGATAATACCGAATGGCGACACAGACAGGCAAAAGAAAAGCAAAAAAAGATGGGGGTAATTAAAAAACCAAGAGTGGGCTGGGATGCATTTTCATTGAGGTTTCTAGGTCTTTTTATGGTTAATCAGATTCACTATATAAAAATTGTGGTTATGGCTCTAGTGCATGTTGATTTCTGTGAAACCCTCATAATGAAGTTCCCGTTAACTTGAATTTTTTGATATTTTTTGTTTTAAAATATTCGAGTGCTTAAAAAAAAAGGGAAAATAATGGGTATTTAAAATTTAAATCCTTGCTTCCCTCCCCCCCCCCTCCGCTAAACAGCCTGCCAAAACTTGCTCCATCGTTTTTGGAGATGTAGCGCCTCTCAAACTGTGGGACATATGCCATTCCATCATTATCATCTAGAAGCTCATTTGAAGCTTTTTCCTCCTCTGAAGCTTTTAAAAACCACTCTAAATCTTTAAACCCGCTCCCTGTTAGAAAATCACGCGGGTTTTGCACTCCGGTATTTCGCTCTCCATTTCCCTGGACACTGATAACGTTCAATCTTTCTTTTATTAAAGGGGTATTGGGGTATGATGATAAATTGTTTTTGTTATTATTCGCCACCTAAGGCATGAGAGAGTAAAAAAATGCAAAACACTTACTTTATTTTTTAGATAAAGGGACGATTGAAAATAAAAAACAAATACTCTACTATGTTGATCATGCTCCAAATGTGGGGGTCTTTAGTCGCGATCCTTTAAAAAACATGGTAAAACACGTCTATGACAACCAAACCATTTGATAGGTAAAACGTAGTATTTTTTTACTGAAATATGCTTACACTATTACTTTTTGTGTATACAAAAACACCTTCCGTGTTGATACAGTGGAAGAAAAACCCACAAAAAAAAACTGATGGAATCCGGGGGATTTCGAAAATGTTTCATTTTTAATAAAACTAGTTTTTGTATTTGGGGGTTTTTTTTTTATTTGGTTTGTGTACATTTTTTCATATTGTACACTTTATATATGGAAACTAAATTTTGTGTAAATGTGCTTAGGAAAAATAATGGCTTACCCCGGGCCCAAAAACATGGTTTAAATTTTTTCTTAGTTTTGGTTTTAAAATTTTTTTTTTTTAAATAAATTTTTTTTTTTTCTTTTTTTTTAAATTTTTTATTTTAAATTTTCCCTTTTTTCAATATTCTTTCTAATAAGACATTTTTTAAAAAGGTTAAAATTTTGTTTCCTCTGACGGACGGAAATGAAAAATTTCCCCCGGGGAAAAAACTCGGGATCCCCGATTTTGCTTAATTTTTCCATTTTCATTGGTTTTTAATTTCACCTTTTTCAAAACTGAAAAAATTTTTCCCCCCCTTTAAAGGGGCTTTTAAGTTTGCGCCGAACCTCATCGAAAAATTTCCGGACATTAAAGTAATAAGTTTCCAACCCTAGGGGTTTCCCAAAAAGGCCAAAATGTAAAACTCGGGGCCCGTGAAAAGGGGGGACTCTAATTTTATAAATTTCTTTTTTTTGTTTTTCAAATTCTTTTCTTATTTCCTTAATTTTTTTTAGTTCCATTTCCGAAATGTATTTTCTTACTCCCTTTCTGGGGGGTTATTTTAATAAAACAAT